>NC_133647.1:56227483-56450706 GCF_009905375.1 Apium graveolens
AGAAATAAATAATAATAAAACTATTTTATCATTATTTATATAAATTCTTTAATTCATTAAATATGATTAATTAATAAATTAATAATATTTATTCTACATCGTGAGGGATACTTCTCAGCATATCGCGACTATCCAGATAATATGAATTCACTGCTTAAAATAGCAAGAACCCATTCAGTGAATAGTTACCATACAATTAATTCCTTCTACCCTGCAATGTCATGATTAAATATAAGGCATGGAACTCGTGTCAAGCCTATCTTATTTAATCATTTGCTTTCCCATTCACTATGCTTAGTTCTATTTAATGTAAATTAGAAACTCCTTTCTAATTTCATTCACTCTGGCCAGAGATTCCTGAACTAGCATAAGTGGATCAGCATTGAACATTCTCTTCCTTCACTGGAAGGGGTAGATCCTTTATTGATCATACACTATCTTCGTGTACAAATTCATATACCCAGTAGAGCCCTTATAATTGTCCCTAGAGACTAAGAACTAAACCAAAGCATAGTTCAGTGTACACAAGATGACTATGATGACCTCAAGTCTAAGGATACTTGTACAACTATCACTATATGAACAACTACTGACACGTGAGTGAACTCCATTAGTTGTTCAGCTGTGTGAGTCATGCTCAGTGAAGTTATTCTATAATAAGCACCTACATACTAGCTTTAGTGTCACCACACAAATGTCTATGAGAACAGACAACCTTCATAATGAAGCAAGCATAGTATGTACCGATCTTTGCGGATTATTAATTACCAGTTAGTAATCCTACGACCAGGAACTATTTAAGTTTAGAGTTATCATCTTTTAGGTCTCATTATTATGATCTCATCACAATCCATTAAAAACTTTACTCTAAACTGTGGTATATCTTATTTAAACACTTAAAATAGATAGAGCCCGTAATAAAAAACATAACAAGTCTTTTATTAATATCAATGAAATCAAAACAAATTACATAAAATTTATTCCTAAATCATCATACATGATTGGACTTAGGACACATCTCTTTCAATCTCCCACTTGTACTAAAGCCAATCACTCTGGTATCTAATACCCATCTTGTCTTTATGACGATCAAAGTGACTTTGAGAAAGTGGCTTTGTTAAAGGGTCTGCTATGTTGTTATGTGTGTTAACTCGCTTGACGTTGACATCTCCTCTTTCAACAATCTCCCTAATCTGATGAAAGCATCACAAAACATTTCCTATAAGAAGTATGTCATCCACATACAATACAAGAAATGTTACCGCACTCCCACTAACCTTCTTGTAACATGGTTCATCTATGTTTTTGATAAAACCAAATTCTTTGATTGTCTCATCAAAATGGATGTTCCATCTATGAGAAGCTTGCCTTAAACCATATATGGTTCGCAGCAGCTTACACACTAGGTGTTCATTTCCCTTGGAAAGAAAACCCTCTGGCTGTGTCATTTACACTTCCTCTTCAAGTTCCCCATTGAGGAAGGCCGTTTTCACGTCCATTTGCCAGATCTCATAGTCGTAGTAAGCAGCAATCGCAAGCAAAATCCGAATTGATTTTAACAGGGCTACAAGCGAAAAGTTTCATCAAAGTCAATCCCTTGCCTTTGTTTGAATCCTTTTGCCATGAGCCTGGCCTTATAGGTCTCCACCTGGCCATCTGCTCCAATCTTTCTTTTGTATACCCACTTGCACCCAATAGGCTTAACACATTCAGGTGCCTCAACCAGAGTCCATACTTGGTTGGTATACACAGATTCCATTTCGGATTTCATGGCACTATGCCATTTTTCTGAGTCAACACTACTCATAGCCTCATTATAGGTCACAGGGTCATCATCATCAATGATTGACAACTTATTTTCATTCTCAATGACAAGGCCATAATACCTCTCAAGTTGGCGAGACACTCTCCCTGACCTACGAATGGGCTGTTCCACAGAAGGTTGTTCAGTCTGAACATGTGTTTCCACTTGATCCTTAGTAGTTTGTGCTTCTTGAACTTCATCAAGTTCAATTTTGCTCCCACTGTTTCCTTCAAGGATAAACTGCTTTTCCAAGAAGGTAGCATGTCTGGAGACAAACACCCGATGATTGGTGTAAAAGTAATACCCTAAAGTCTCTTTAGGATATCCCACAAAATTACATTTTACGGATCGAGATTCCAGCTTATCTGGGTCAACTTTGTTGACATAAGCTGGACATCCCCAAATCTTAACGTGTTTAAGACTCAGTTTCCTTTCTTTCCATATCTCATATGGAGTTTGAGGAACAGATTTGGAAGGCACCTTATTCAGTAAATATGCTGAGGTTTCCAATGCATAACCCCATAGGAATACTGGAAGATTCGCATAGCTCATCATGGACCGAACCAAAGTTCGATTTCTCCTTTCAGATACCCCATTCAACTGTGGAGTATATGGAGGAGTCCACTGGGAGACTATACCATTTTCTTTGAGATAATCTAGAAATTCTCCATTCAAGTATTCACCACCTCGATCTGATTGAAGAGTTATAATACTATGTTTGGTTTGTTTCTCCACTTCATGCTTATATTTTTTTGACCTTTTCAAAGGCTTCAGACTTGTGTTTCATCAGATACACATATCCGAATCTAGATCGATCATCTATGAAAGTAATGAAGTATGAAAATCCACCCATGGCTTGCGTAGACATTGGTCCACATACATCTGTGTGTACCAATCCTAGCAAATCTGCAGCCCTCTCTCCATGTCCACTAAATGGAGATTTGGTCATTTTCCTTAATAGACAAGACTCGCATATAGGATATGATTCAAAATCAAAGGGGTCAAGTAACCCTTCCTTATGCAATGTCCGCAGTCTATTTTCACTAATATGATCAAGTCTGCAGTGCCACAAGAAAGTGAGATTTTTATCATCCCTTTTCTTTTATTAGTTTGTTCAATCTGAAGTAAATTATGCTCTACGTCACATACATACAGACCATTATTTAAAGTACCACGTCCATAAAGAACATTATCTCTAAGAATAGAACATTCATTATTCTTAATAATAAATGAAAAACCATCCAAATCCAACATAGGAATAGATACAATATTCCTCACAATAGAGGGAACAAAATAACAATTATTTAAAATAATAGTCTTGCCTGTAGGCATATGTAAACTAAATAATCCTACAGATATGGCGGCAACCCTTGCTCCATTGCCCATACGTGGAATCACCTCATCTTCTTCAAGAGTCCTACTTCCCTTTATTCCCTGCAACGAATTGCAGATATGAAAACCACAGGCGGTATCTAATACCCAAGTAGAAATTTGACTTAGTGACATATTAACTTCGATCATGAACATACCTGAATCAGAAGCGGTAGTCTCACTACCCTTCTTCTTCTTCAATTCTGCAAGGTAAACCTTGTAGTTCCTCTTCCAGTGCACCACCTTGTTACAGTGAAAGCAAACAGCTTTGCTCTTGGGGTCTTCAGCTTTTGGTGGAACCGGCTTTTTCTCACCTACTTTCTTCTTCTTGGAAGGGTTCTTCTTCCTTTTCTTAGGATTGGAACCTTCACCAATTAGAAGAACATAACTCTTTTTAAGGGGGAAATTCGATTCCGTAGTCTTCAACATGTTGTGGAGTTCAGGCAGGCTGACATCCAGCTTATTCATGTGAAAGTTCACAACAAACTGCGAGAACAAACTCGGAAGTGATTGCAAGACCAAGTCTTGGCTCAGCTCCCCATCCATGACAAAACCAAGTTGTCCAAGACGTTCAATCAAATTGATCATCTTAAGTACATGGTCATTCACAGATGATCCCTTAGACATCCTACAACCGAACAGCTCCTTCGATATCTCATATCGAGCTTTCCTCCCTGCCACATCATACAACTCTTGTAGATGCATAAGGATAGTGTGAGCATCCATATGCTCATGTTGCTTCTGTAGCTCAATGTTCATGAAAGCTAGCATGATGCATTGAGAAATGTTTGCATCATCTATCCACTTACGATACACAACATGTTCATCATTATGTGCATCACTAGCAAGTTCAGTAGGCTTAGGTGAGTCAAGCACATATTCCAGCTTCTCAACCCTGAGAACAATTCTCAAGTTTCGAAGCCAGTCAACAAAATTAGGACCAGTCAACTTGTGAGCATCTAGTATACTCCAGAGTGATAGTGTAGAAGACATAACGAATATAGTACATCTGTAAATGATAAACATATAACAACACTTAGCAAATATTCAATTTCATTTTGTTAGTCCCTTAACAATATAGCAAGAATTACAGAAGGGAGGTTGAATGAAATTCTTGAACCTTTTTCTTGAAATAAAAATGTTCAACTCGATTATAGATATATTTGTTTTGATTAGCACAATGCGGAATGTAAACTTAATTGAATCAAAACATAAGTAATTAAAAACAAGAGTCTTTAAAAACTTTCTGGTGGATTTAAACAATTCCACCAGAGATATATATAATATATCGAGAGGACTCTGTGTGCAAAAATGCTCACAGCTGCTTACAAATGGAACTACTGAGAATACAGGAAATGCTAAGGATTCTGCTTACAAAGATTTCTCTGTTTTTGTGTTTCTCAGCTATCTCAGTTATTTTTCTATTTGCTACTCTCTTGGTTTATATAATACCAAGATTACAAAGTCAAAAAGACTGAACAAATATAAAATCTAACAGTCTTAAGCTTTGCTGCTTTTCGTCCTCTATTACCCAGTTAATGGGCTTCCACAGTGTGTTTGTATACATCTCGACGGCTGTGTGTCCGCTTTCACTGTTCAACTGCTGTTTGAATTCTTCATATGATCATCCGTCGACTTTCAGAACATTCGTTGATGATTTAATTGATCATCCGTCGACTGCTACATTAAACATCTGTTGATAGTCATATGATCATCCGTCGATGGCTTTGTTAATCATCCGTCGGTAGCTATTTTGCCACTTGACTCTATATCACTTATGCAGAATTACAAGACATTATTTATGTACAATTAATCAACCTATTCTGCATATCTAGTTAAAGTCAACATGGCTTATATGCTACTACAGATTCTATACAAAGGTGCATACATAACTGTGCTACAAACTTATTATTACATAAGCTACTCACTCGATGGATAATAAGTTAATCATCCGTCGGGACTATAATGAGTTATCCGTCGGGACTATAATTCTTATCCTTCGAGTGCTACATAATATCACTAAGTAAAATCTACTTAGATGTTTTGTTTATGAAATCATCAAGTACACAACATATGCACAACAATCTCCCCCAATTTATGTCTACTGGAATTGTAGCCATAAATTAAGAGATACTTGATGATAACAAAACATCCTGAACATATATCTTTAAAGATAAGTAGATAAAACTGAAAGTGCTTCAATTAATTAAAATGAACAAGGTTTGGCTCACAGTCAATTCAAGATGCTCCTCTAGCCTGAGCAGATTTTTCTAGTTCCTTGAAGGTCTGGATCTTCTTCCAAGCTTTCTGTTATTTTCCTCAATTTGATTCTGGAGCTGCCTGTGGAATTCCAGTTCATCAGATTCTGAGAGATCTAGCTTTTCTTGCATTTCCAAGAGAATCTCATTGCTAGAGATACTCAATTGGTCTTCTAATCTGAAGAATCTTCTTACACCCTTGTCATCCATGAATTCCATCAGCCAGTAGGGCCTTAGATGCACTCTTCTCCCTGTGTATGGGATGATTAGAGTCTTTGGGAGTGCATCTTTAGCTCTAACACTCCTCAGCTCTTCAATCTTCTTCAATACTAGTCTTCTTGCAGTTACATTGAACCCAAAGTTTTTCTTGAAGGATGAATAGACTTTAATCAGCACCGCTTGGCTTTCTTAAAGAATCCTGTAAAGTGGCCACTGAATCTCCCTTCCTCCTTTGTACTTGAACACCAACCTTTCAGGTAGGTTTCTGTATGCATCAATTACCCTTACTTCATCCAATTCATCTAGATAAAGATTTAGATTTGAAAATTCTTTGATGTCACACAAGTACAAGTAGTCTCCCCTGTTGACCTTGGGCTGAGCTTTAACTACTGACTTGGATTTGAGAGGTGACAGCTTCACTTTCTTGACTGCCCTTGACTTTGTCCTTTTTGGCTTGCTAAGGATTGGTAAGTTGAAGTCAGGAATTGGTATTTTATCCCACTCTATTGGCTCATCCTTTGGCACAATAGGTTCACCATGTATGTTTCTGTAGGGATCCACCACCCTTATGTCTTCAAATACCACAGAGGGCTTTGATGCTTGAGTTGTGGCTGGAGTGGATTCCTTAGGAAATTGATCTTCGAATTCCTTGTCAACAACATCCAGTTTCCTTTTTGTTCTTCTAGCCAATTCTTTCTTCCTTGGGGATTTCTTCTGTTCTTCAATTTTCTTCTTTGATTCAGCAGCTTCTGATGGTTGAGAGGAAATTTGTTGAGAAGAGTTTACAGCCTGTAGCTTGGCCAAGATAGCAATATGTTCCTTCTTTTGTTTAGACTTCTTTGCATCTAGAGCAGCTTACCTCTTTTCCTGCTTTAATCCGGCTTTTTCTTCTTTCTTTTCTTGAGCAAATTATGGATGTCCAGCTACCACACAAATTTCCTTTCCATTTCTGAATAGCTTAGCAATTCTCCTTTTTGAAGCTGAATCAGCTGGATCTTTATAGAAGACAATAGATCTTGACAGAAGCTTCTTTTCATCGGGCTTGGGTGTCTCATACACAGTGTCCATAGGGTTCTTCCAAGATGATTTTGGATAATTTGCCCTTGGTTTAAGAATTGTTTCAGCCTTTGTAGACTTGATGCAGGAAGATTGTCCTTTTTCCAGATAGTTCATGCTCATCTCATTCACACTGATTGGCTTGACATGAGAGTGATGGATGGCTGACTGAACTGGCTCCTTGACTAGTTCACACTTTTTTCTGTATCTCCTCATTAATCTTATTCCATTTGATCAAACTTAACTTTCCTTTTTTCGTAATTTCAAATTTGCTGCTGCTGCTTTAATTAGATCTATACCATCTGCAACTGTTGGCTTGGAGACTGTAATTGAAGGTACAATTACTTTGCTGATTTATACTTGAAGTTTCTCCCCCTCAATTGGTCTTTTCTCCCCCTTACTTGATTCTCTCTCCCCCTTTTTGTTATCATCAAGTTGAGGAGTTAGGCCTTGTGCTTTAGCCAGTTGCATGAGAAGATTTGTCTGAGTCTGTTGATTTTGAAGAAGGATAGCCACTGAATTCTCAATAACTTGAACTCTGTTTTCCAGGTTGGCTAGCTTCTTTTCAGAATCTGATTCTCTCCTCAATCTGAGTAATAGATCTCGTATGGTACTATATGGCATTACTGAATCCAGCTTCTCAGAATTGTATGTCTTCAAGTCAGCTATATCTCTTTTTAGTTCATCCACACTCATATTCTGTCTTAAGTGCTGGATCTTCATAAGATGTAGAGAGTCTAGGTGAGCTTGAAGAATAGCCTTGGTACCAGCATTTGTAGTTTCCTGAAGGGCCTTTTGAATAGCCATCACTTGCTTGACCAAAGACATCAAATTGTCCTAGTGTAATTTCCTTTGTCCATGCCCATCCAGGTAAATTTAAAACAGAACTTGGGCCTTCATCTCCCCCTAAGTTCATGCTTCCATCTAAAGAAACAGAGTCATCATAATTAGAATTTACTCCAAATTCTTCAGATGGCTCACCAGCTTGAGAAGGCATCCTATTGACTGCAGCTTTATTTTTTTGAAGAGATTCTGAGGTGTGTACTAAATTCAAAGTCTGTTCTGCCTCCACATTGCCCTGAGCAGCCAACAATTGATAGGCTGACACAGGATGAGTAAAAGTGTCAACATCCAAGGAAATGTTATCAATTTCAGCTTTGTAATGTTGCTGAAATTGTCTTCCCTTTTCAGCATCATCCACAATCATTGACTCACTAGCAATGGCTGGATCCACCCTTATTTCTCCTGTACCTGCCTTTCTCTCATAATCTCTCTTTTGTTGCATCAGGGTCTCACCCTGGCTCCCCACCCACACACCCTCACCTTCACCTTCTAAGGTGGGACTCCTCTCACTCACTTTTGCCAATCCTGAATAAATGGATTGCTGAGATTCGCTCTTTTCCTCTCCTTTTGCCTGGGAGCAACCCAGCCTCTCACTCAATGCACTCTCCTCTCTCAGTCCTAAGAGTGACTGTATTACCACTAAATCTTCTGCACTAGAAATAATTGAAGTTTGAAGTTGTGCAGAGACACTCGACGGATAAGTGATATCCATCGGGTGAGCGGTAAAGCTATCCGACGGATAACTGCTGTTAAGCTTATCCGTCGGGATACAATCACTACTCGATGGATGAGCAATATCCATCGAGAGAGGAGAAATGAATGAGGTGGGAAGAGAAACTATTGTTGACTCTGTGTTGATTGAAGTTATTTGAGGCACATATGTCATAATAGTATCTGAAAGAATTGGCAAGTGAGCGAACAAATCATCTAAAAGATGATGCTCACTTGCACTAGATTTTGGCTTCCCCAACAGAGTTAAAGAAGGGGAATCAGGAATTGAAATGTTTATCATATCCACTTCCAGAGAGTTTGTTGATGAATATGTTGTTTCAGAGGCTTCTATTATAAGAGATTTTGGCTGTGACTCCACATTTATTGGAGCCACATCAAACTGAATTTGAGAAAGTGCAGGGACTGTGTCTTTAGCACCAGTTTGCACTGTTTGTGTGCCCTGTGCATCCCCAGTTGTTTTGGATTTCTTCTTTCTTGTGTAAGTTTGGGGTGAGCTTGTGTCCCTAACCCTTTTGGCATGTGCTCTTGGCTGAGAGCTTTGTTCAATAGCCACATCCTTTTGGGAGGATGCAGCTAGAAGTAAGCTTTTGTCCTTTTTAAGCACTACAGTTTGTTGGGAAACTGCAGTGTGGCTAGGCTGGGATTCACTCAACTCTCCAACCTTATCCTTGGGGTTTCTTTGATGATCACCCCTTCCCTCACCTAACTGACCCTCCTTCACACTCCCCTCTTTGGCTTTGGTAGATTTTTCAACTGGTACCTTTTGAGAGATATCAGAGGGGGTTTTCTTTGACTTGGATTTGGAAATTACAGTTGTTTTGGCAGCTTTGGTAGGCAACTGTTTGGTCATTGTCACAGTTGCCATAGCTATTCCTAAACTCAAAGAAATTGAGGAGATTGGAATAGTTGAGGGTATGGATGAACTTGCCTCACTTACCTGAGGTGTCTACATTACAGGGAAGTAGAACATTAGAACATCCCTATGATGGTTGGCTCTGTTCAAATCTGCAATGATTCTTCTCTCTTGAACCCAACAAGCTAATTTGTTGTTTGGGTTCTCAAGTACAATCTCTTGACAAAGATGGTTAGCCAATAGCATAAAAAATCTAGCATAATATACATTCTTTCCCGTTTTGGCTAACTCACCTAGTTTAAAACCTAACTCATACAAGACAAGGTCACTGAAGTTGTAATATTTATCTGTAACTATCATGTATAGCATGTTAAGCAAGGAAATGTTCACAGAATCAAAATTACTAATTTTACCAGAGAAAACTTTAGTCACAACATAACACATGAAACTCCATTCCTTCCTAAGACCTAATCTTCTAATATCACTTAGCTTAGTAGTAGGAAGTGCATAATGCATGGAGTTAAGCATATTGATAATATCAGTGTCATTGTGTGGTGAAGTTACATTATCATCAGGAATTTTGAAACATGCTTTTATCACATCACTATTGATACAGAACTCATTACCTTTGATAGTTAGGTTTTGTAGGTAGAGTTGTAGATTGCAGTGGTCCACATCTCTTCAACAACTTCACAGAAAATTGTGGGTGATTCAAGCATGGCATGGCTTAACTTGCAGTTCTTTACAAAGTCCATCATCTTGTGGTAGTCTTCTGATTGCTGAATACCCTCATTAACCAAAGCAGTGAAGTTGTTCTTCTCATAAATGAACCCAGTCTGAGACATAATCTTTACTGCAGTTGCCATTGTTAGAGAATGAAAGCTTGAAGAGAAAGAGGATATTTGCTTGAGAGAGAATAAAATAACAGCAGTTGAATTTGAGAATGATAAAAGAAAGTAATTGGAATAAAATAAGCTTTTATACTATCTCAAAAACAACAGATGAAAATAATAAAGAAAAGTAAATTACCCAATAGAAATTGCCTATAATAGCCGTTTGAAAATAAACTGTAAAAATTCCACCCATTATCCATCGTGTAATACTTACAAACTGTAAGTATACTCGATGAATAATGTTCAGGGAATTAACGGTTAAGATTTAGACAATTCGACGGATGAGGATAAACTATTATCCGTCGAGTTTCAAAAGATTCCAGAAAAGTAATTGATTTATATTTGCAAATAGTATATCGATGGATGACTCAATTCGATGGATAATGGTCATCCGTCAAGATGCAAATTTCGATTCAACCAAAATTTCATCCATGACTAAAAATCAGTTAAATTTCTTGCTACATTTCAACTTGCAAAATAACTCAGATAAATTCAAGAGTAATTAAGCATACCTAACTCACTTACCAACCTTGAAAAGGTGGATTCATCCAATGGCTTGGTAAAGATATATGCAAGTTTCTTCTCACTTGGAACAAAATGTAACTCTACAGTACCATTCATTACATGTTCCCTTATGAAATGGTACTTTATGTCTATGTGCTTTGTCCTTAAATGTTGCACTGAATTTTCAGTGATGGCAATTGCACTTGTGTTATCATAGAAAATAGGAATCCTCTCAACTTGCAAACCATAGTCTAGCAATTGATTTTTCATCCATAAAATCTGTGCAAAGCAACTGCCAGCAGCAATATATTCAGCTTCAGCTGTAGAAGTAGAAACTGAATTTTGCTTTTTACTGAACCGGGACACAAGCTTGTTTCCTAGAAATTGACAAGTTCCTGTTGTGCTTTTTCTGTCAATTCTGCAACCTGCATAATCTGCATCTGAATAACCAGTTAGATCAAAACCAGAATCTCTAGGATACCAAATGCCATGTTTTGGTGTTCCCTTGAGATATCTGAAAATTCTCTTAATAGCTATCAAGTGAGACTCTCTAGGATCAGCCTGAAATCTAGCACATAAATATGTAGCAAACATTATATCTGGCCTACTAGCCGTTAAGTACAGAAGTGAGCCAACCATGTCTCTATAGCTTGAAATATCCACAGACTTTTCAGTAGTGTTTAGTTCAAGCTTAGTTGCAGTGGCCATGGGAGTTTTTGCAGATGTGCAATCCATTAGATCAAACTTCTTTAAAAAATCAAAAATATATTTAGTTTGACTAATGAATATTCCATCACTAACTTGCTTAACTTGTAGACCAAGAAAGTAAGTTAGTTCTCCCATCATACTCATTTCATACTTACTTTGCATCAGTTTGGCAAACTTTTTACAAAGTTTCTCATCTGTAGAGCCAAATATAATATCATCTACATAAATTTGAACAAGTATGCTAGAGCCATTAACATTTCTAAAAAATAAAGTTTTATCTACAGTACCTCTTGTGAAGTGATTTTCCAAAAGGAACTTTGATAAAGTGTCATACCAGGCTCTAGGTGCTTGCTTCAGTCCATAAAGTGCTTTCAGTAGATAATAGACATACTCTGGAAAATTTGGATCTTCAAAGCTAGGAGGTTGACTAACATACACTTCTTCCTCCAAATCTCCATTTAGAAAGGCACTTTTGACATCCATTTGATAGACCTTGAAATTGGCATGGGCTGCATAGGCTAAGAAGATTCTGATGGCTTCAAGTTTTGCAACAGGAGCAAATGTTTCATCAAAATTTATTTCTTCTTGTTGGCAATAGCCTTTAGCAACCAATCTTGCTTTGTTCCTTACTACTATGCCATTTTCATCCATCTTGTTTCTGAATACCCATTTGGTGTCTATTGAATTCTTTCCTTTAGGCTTGGGTACCAGCTTCCATACTTTATTCCTTTCAAATTGGTTTAGCTCCTCCTGCATAGCTAAAATCTAATCAGGATCTAACAAAGCTTCTTCTACCTTCTTTAGTTCTTCCTTTGACAGAAAGCTGTTGTATAGACATTCTTCCTGAGTTGCTCTTCTTGTTTGAACTCTAGAAGAAACATCACCAATAATCAGTTCAAAGGGGTGATCTTTTGTCCATTTCCTTGGTTGAGGTAGATTAGCTCTAGAAGAAGAGACCTCAATGTTGTCTTGATGTATGATTGAGTTTTGATTGCTAGAAACTCCCCCTGAGTTTGTGGATCTTTGATTTGAGAAATGGGTACTTTCTATGGGTGATCTGCCTTGACTTCCTGCTCCTTTTGATAACTCGACGGATGGTGAATTTTGAGTACCGACGGATGAGGCAGGTTGTCTATCGACGGATAACACAGATTGCCTTCCGACGGATGAAGCATTTTGCAGCTCGACGGATGTTGAGTTTTGTGCTTCATTGGTGGTAGATTTGTCTGCATTATCCTTAGACACTGTTTCTTGATCACTCTCATCATCACTTCCATCACTGACCATCTCAACATTGTCGAATTTGAGGCTCTCATGGTAATCTCCATCTTTCAGTCCTTTAATCTTTTTATCATCAAACACAACATGTATAGATTCAACAACAATGTTGGTTCTTCGATTGTAGACTCTATATGCTTTACCAACAACATATCCAACAAAAATTCCTTCATCTGCTTTAGCATCAAACTTCCCATTCTGATCAGTTTGATTTCTCAGAATATAGCATTTACAACCGAAGATATGAAGAAAATTTAGAGTTGGCTTCTTGTTTTTGAACAATTGATAAGGAGTCATGCATCTTGCTTGATTAATCAGAGAGATGTTCTGAGTGTAGTATGCAGTGTTTACAGCTTCAGCCCAGAAATATGTTGGTAATTTTGATTCTTCAAGCATTGTCCTTGCAGCTTCAATAAGAGATCTGTTCTTTCTTTCCACTACTCCATTCTGTTGTGAAGTCCTTGCTGCTGAAAACTCATGCAAGATCCCATTTTCTTCACAAAATGCTCTCATGACATAGTTCTTGAACTCAGTTCCATTATCACTCCTGATTCTTCTAACTTTGAAATTGACAATACATTGACTGGTCCAAACAAATCCATGTAAAGCAGTTGCAGAGGCTCTTCAATTGCTGAATCGAGTTTCTTCCTGAATGATGCTTTGATCTGCTTCCCTTTTTGGCAGGCATCACACAGTCCATCCTTTGTAAACTCCACTAGAGGAATGCCTCTTACTAGTTATTTCTTTACCAGCTCATTCATGGTCTTGAAGTTTAAATGGGATAGCTTCTTGTGCCATAGCCAACTTTCATATTGACTTGCTTTACTGAGAAGACAAGTTACAGATTCTGCTTTAGTTGAGTTGAAGTCAGCTAGGTACACATTTCCTCTTCTCACACCAGTGAGAACCACTTTGTTGTTTTGATTGTTAGTCACAACACAGGCTTCTTTGTTGAAGGTTACTGAGTTGCCTTTGTCACAAAGCTGGCTGATACTCAACAGATTGTGTTTGAGACCATCCACTAAGGTAACCTCTTCAATGATGACATTGTCCTTTGAAATCAAGCCATATCCCACAGTATAACCTTTGTTGTCATCTCCAAATGTAATACTTGGGCCAGCTCTCTCCTTAAACTCTGTGAGCAGGGTAGAATCACCAGTCATGTGTCTTGAGCAGCCACTATCTAAGTACCAAAGATTCTTTCTGTTTCCCTGCACACATCAAAATCAAATCAAGTTAATTTTGGTACCCAAGTTTCCTTGGGTCCTGCCTTGTTAGCTTTCTTCTTCTTCTGTTTCTTAGGTCTTAACTCATTTGACTTAGGAATTTCAGATTCTTCCTTAGTCATTTGGGTTGGGCCTTTGAACCCATTTAATGCAACAGAGTTATCATGCATATTATGGCTAACAGGAAATGACATGCTTGGTGCAAACATGTTATTCCAGTAAGGCATACTAAATGGCATTTGAGGCATATTGTATGCAGCATAATATGGATAAGGTGCAAATGGCATATGAGCAAACTGTGCATTCATGTTCTGTGTAGGCATAGCATTAACAGGCATGGGAGGCATGACATTCATGTTAGGAAATTGAGGCTGAACAGACATGGGAGTAGGCATAGCAGATTTGTAATTAACAGATAAATGATTTACACTACCACACTTGACACAGATTTTTCTAGGGGCATATTTATCAGGTGTGTAGTTATTGTGTCTGTTAATTCCTACTTTACCATTCCTATTGTTTTTCTTTTTAGTATCTATTTTTACCTCTATTTTCTCAAGTCTGTCACTTAACTGTTTGACAGTCATGTGACCAACATTTGCCTTTTTCCCTTTCTTAGCTTGACTTGACTCTCCTGAAACAAAGTTCTTGGAAACAGACCCATACTTATCATTTAGCTTGATTAATTTGGCTTTGTTAATGGGTTTGCTTACAGCCGACGGATGATGATTTTTATCATTCGACGGATAACACTTTTTGTTATCCGACGGATAACACTTTTTGTTATCCGACGGACAGTCCTCATCATCCGTCGAGTCTACATCTGTCAGCAACCCATCTACCAAAATAGGTTCTAGTTTCTCTTTATTCTTTTTCCAGGCTTCATCACAAAAAGACTCAATTCCTTGAACTTTGGTGATTTGAGCATGAACATCCTTGGATGTTTTCCATGCTTTAATCACCTCTTTTTCACGCTCGAGCTGCTTCTTCAAAATTTCTTCCTTTTTCAAGGACTCAGTTAATTCCTCCTTGGCAATCTTACACTCAATTTTTAGTTTCTCAAACTCAACAAACTGAGACTCAAGCACATTATTCCTCTCACTTAAAAACAAGTTGTTTTCTTTGATTTTAGCATTTTCTTTAGTGAGAGACTTAAGTGTAACACACAAATGATACAATTCTGTAGACATGTCATGTATTGCATCATTACACTCAGCTTTAGATAAATGTACAAGGTTTGTAGTGATTACCTGATTGCTTGAGGAACTTGTCTCTGTTTCATCAGACTTGGCCATAAGGGCTAGATTGACATAGCTGACATCTTCATCTTCATCCAAACCATCAGTTGCCCAGTCATTCTCTTGTGTAATAAAAGCCCTTTCCTTTTGTTTGAGTAGATCAAAGTATTTTTGATTATAATCCACAGACTCAAACCTTTTCTTACTAGAATCTGACTTTCTACACTCATTTGCAAAATGCCCTGCCAAGCCACATTTGAAACATTTGAATTTTAATTTATTAACCATGTTTCTATTTGGCTTGGCTGCTCCAAAGTTCTTCTTGAACTTGAGCTTGGCAAATCTTCTTGAAAGAAATGCTAGGTGCTCATCAATGTCCTCTATGTCATCTTGGCTCAATGAATCTTCACTTTCTGCAGCTAGCCCCTTACCCTTATTCTCACAGACCTTTGAAGTTGATTCTACAGCTTCCATCTTCACTTCCTTCTCCTTTTCCAGATCAACAACTAGTGCAATGGATCCTCCTTTCTTCTTTCCTCTCTCCATTATTTCATCCTGCTCTATCTCAAGCTCATAGGTCTTCAGAATGCCATACAGTCTCTCCAAAGTAAACTCCTTATAATCTTGTGAGTTTCTCAATGAGACTGTCATTGGTTTCCATTCCTTTGGAAGAGATCTGAGAAATTTCAGATTGGAGTCTTTAGCCTGATAGACTCTTCCATGCAACTTAAGAGCATTTAGTAGTTTTTGGAATCTACTAAAAATGTCAGTGAGTGACTCACTTTCTTCATTGTGAAAATGCTCATATTGCTGAATCAGGAGCTGCATTTTATTTTCTCTTACTTGCTCAGTGCCATCACAAATTATCTATATTATGTCCCAAACTTCCTTGGCAGTTTTGCAGTTGATGATGTTATCAAACATGTCTGCATCAACACCATTGAACAGAATGTTCATGGCCTTTTTATCTTTCCTGACTTGTTCAATGTCAGGATCAGACCATTCATGCCTTGGCTTTGGAACAGATGGCTTGTTTCCTATTGCAGCTCTCATTGGAACATGAGGGCCTCTTTCTATGCAGTCCACATAGGCCTCATCTTGAGAAAGCATATGAAGATGCATCTTTACCTTCCAATGATGGTAATTATCTTTATCAAGAAAATGAATCTTGACTCCAACATCTTTCTTGTTCATCTTGCTGAATTGTTTTGATCTTTAAACTCTTTGTAGATTAAGAGCTTGCTCTGATACCAATTGTTAGTCCCTTAACAATATAGCAAGAATTACAGAAGGGGGGTTGAATGGAATTCTTGAACCTTTTTCTTGAAATAAAAATGTTCAACTCGATTATAGATATATTTGTTTTGATTAGCACAATGCGGAATGTAAACTTAATTGAATCAAAACATAAGTAATTAAAAACAAGAGTCTTTAAAAACTTTCTGGTGGATTTAAATAATTCCACCAGAGATATATATAATATATCAAGAGGACTCTGTGTGCAGAAATACTCACAGCTGCTTACAAATGGAACTACTGAGAATACAGGAAATACTAAGGATTATGCTTACAAAGATTTCTCTGTTTTTGTGTTTCTCAGCTATCTCAGTTATTTTTCTATTTGCTACTCTCTTGGTTTATATAATACCAAGATTACAAAGTCAAAAAGACTGAACAAATATAAAATCTAACAGTCTTAAGCTTTGCTGCTTTTCGTCCTCTATTACCCAGTTAATGGGCTTCCACAGTGTGTTTGTATACATCTCGACGGCTGTGTGTCAGCTTTCACTATTCAACTGCTGTTTGAATTCTTCATATGATCATCCGTCGACTTTCAGAACATCCGTTGATGATTTAATTGATCATCCGTCGACTGCTACATTAAACATCCGTTGATAGTCATTTGATCATCCGTCGATGGCTTTGTTAATCATCCGTCGGTAGCTATTTTGCCACTTTACTCCATATCACTTATGCAGAATTACAAGACATCATTTATGTACAATTAATCAACCTATTCTGCATATCTAGTTAAAGTCAACATGACTTATATGCTACTACAGATTCTATACAAAGGTGCATACATAAATGTGCTACAAACTTATTATTACATAAGCTACTCACTCGATGGATAATAAGTTAATCATCCGTCGGGACTATAATGAGTTATCCGTCGGGACTATAATTCTTATTCATCGAGTGCTACATAATATCACTAAGTAAAATCTACTTAGATGTTTTGTTTATGAAATCATCAAGTACACAACATATGCACAACATATTTCAAAACACTATATGAATCGGGTCTTTATTCATAAGTGGCTCCCACTAGTATATCTAATTTATACAACCCCTAAGTGAAAATTAAGCATTCATAATGCTAGTGGGAATAGGGATCCTACATTCCATCACACAACCTCGGCTAAAGCACGAAATGTCATGTGATGTTCAATAGGCAGACAACTCTTGTCAATTAAATCTTATGTTATTCCCTAATAAAACTTTAGCCTCTTTAACAATTGAGTCACGGCTGTAGCACGACAAACTCAATATTCTAAGTCAAGTCTAACCCAACATTTCGTACAATTGAATCAGTCTCCAATGGCCCACGGCTATAGCACGTAACGACCTTTAGATTATAATTTAATGTACACATCTCTATGTAATAGATAAGTATTTCTTATTTCGAAATCAAAGCCCTCGACTGTAGCACGAAACGACAATGATTTAAAAATAAGAACTACTTTCTACCATGTTGGAAGGCTTTGACTGACACAAGCCCGTTGTGTTATTGGCCAATTACTACTTGATATTATTTAATTTTAGAGGGATTATATTATGTTACAATCATAATCATATTATAAAGAGATTCTTCCTTTTAAATTAAATATTTCAAATCAATAATCGATAATCAGATGATTCCCAGATCGGGTGGAGCATTGTCAAAAGGTGTCACTTAATAACCCTTTCTTACAGATAGAAATCTGTTGTTGAAATAATCATCCTTTCTTTCAATATTGAAAATTCATATTCAATTACGTGTTTCATAAACACAAGAATCTCATGATCGTATTCATAATATTTATATTAAGGTCATGAAACAATTTCACTATACTAGATTGTCTAACAAACGCCTTATGTTAATTAAGTTCACCTAAATCTATCATCGCATGATAAACTAAGCATATATCACATATATATAAGCATGAATAAACATAAAGGTAGGCATGTTAAATCATGTAGCATATTACTCTAAGCATTATATATCTCTATGTATCACATGAGGCATTTAAAAGCAATTAAAACAGTCAAAAACAGCTTTAAAACACTACTGTTAGCTATAAACAGTCCGAAACAATTTCAGAAAATATCATATAATATACCATTAGATGCGTCTCGAAAAGACGAATCCAACGACACCAACCATAAGTGGATCAGCATTGAACATTCTCTTCCTTCACTGGAAGGGGTAGATCCTTTATTGATCATACACTATCTTCGTGTACAAATTCCTATACCCAGTAGAGCCCTTATAATTGTCCCTAGAGACTAAGAACTAAACCAAAGCATAGTTCAGTGTACACAAGATGACTATGATGACCTCAAGTCTAAGGATACTTGTACAACTATCACTATGTGAACAACTACTGACACGTGAGTGAACTCCATTAGTTGTTCAGCTGTGTGAATCATGTTCAGTGAACTTATTCTATAATAAGCACCTACATACTAGCTTTAGTGTCACCACACAAATGTCTATGAGAACAGACAGCCTTCATAATGAAGCAAGCATAGTATGTACCGATCTTTGCGGATTATTAATTACCAGTTAGTAATCCTACGACCAGGAACTATTTAAGTTTAGAGTTATCATCTTTTAGGTCTCATTATTATGATCTCATCACAATCCATAAAAAGCTTTACTCTAAACTGTGGTATATCTTATTTAAACACTTAAAATAGATAGAGCCCGTAATAAAAAATAAAATAAGTCTTTTATTAATATCAATGAAATCAAAACAGATTACATAAAAGTTATTCCTAAATCATCATATATGATTGGACTTAGGACACATCTCTTTCAATGTCTAATATATTTCATGTTTAGTTCTCAGATCTTAATAAACAGAAAATATCTATTCTTACTGGAATCATGACTTACTGGAAGTCAGAACTTAAGGATATCAGAACTTAGATTATCAGAAGATAATATCAGAAGATGGATATCAGAACTTAAGTATTGGAGGACTTACAGTTAAGGAAGGAAGCTGATTTACAGGAAAGAAGATAGAGACTAATACAAGAAAAAGAAATGCAAGGAAAGAGTTCGAGGACTAGAAGAATTATAAGATATCTGGTTAATATATTTTATGAGACAGAATTATATTCCATATCAACTAGAACTTATCTTGTAACTGTGTGTCTATATAAACACAGACATAGGTTTACTCTATAAGAGTTACGATCATAGAGAAGATCATATAATTGTAACCTAGAAGTTCTCGTGATATTTGTTCATCACTGAGAGAGAACAGTTCCATTGTAACAAAGTTTGTTATATCGAATACATCTGTTTTATGTTACTTGTGCTTTAAATTGATTTGATTGTATTCTACACTGTATTCAACCCCCTTCTACAGTGTTGTGTGACCTAACAAGGACAATTCATAGTCTAAAAGTTGATTGCTCATCCAAAGAATCTGAGCACAACAACTTCCTATAGCAATGTACCTAGCTTCTGTTGTAGAAGTTGAAACAGATTTTTTTTCTTGTTTTTCCATGAAACAAGTCTTCCACCTAAATACTGACATCCACTTGATGCATTTTTTCTATCAATTTTGCTCCCTACAAAATCAACATCTGAAAAACCTATCAGATTAAAATATGATTCTCTTGCATACCACAAGACAGGAGATTGGGAACCCTTTAAATATCTCAAAATTCTTTTTACACCAATCAAATGAAGTTCTCTAGGTTTTTCCTGAAATCTTGCACACAAAAAAGTTACATACATAATATCTGGCCTGCTTGGAGTAAGATATAGTAAGCAACTAATCATAGCTCTGTAAGTAGTTACATCAACCTCATTACCTTGATCAGGATCTAGCTTTGTTAATATAGCCATATGAGGTGTTGCAGTTGTGCTTTCTTGCATGTTAAACCTTGTCAGCAAATTCTTTGTATATTTAGATTGATTGATAAAGATCCCTTCATAAGTCTTTTAACTTAAAAACCCAGAATGTAACTCATTTCTCCTATCATGCTCATTTGATACCTTGACTTCATAAGATCAAAAAATTTCTTGCACAATTTGTATTTAGTAGACCAAAATATTATATCATCGACATAAATTTATACTAAAAGCAAATCTTTACCCTTATTAATATAAAATAAGGTTTTGTCCATTGTACCTCTTTTGAAACCACTTTCAATCAAAAATTGAGCAAGTGTTTCATACCAGACTCTTGGTGCTTGCTTGAGTCCATAAAATGCTTTTTCAAGTTGTAAACATGATTAGGAAATATTTTATTAATGAATCCTAGTGGTTGCTCAACACAGACTTCCTCTTCTAATTCTCGTGTTAGAAAATCACTTTTGACATCCATCTGAAAAACCTTAAATTTCATATATATTGCATAAGCTAGAAAGATGCTGATAGCTTCCAATCTTACAACAGGAGCAAAGGTTTCATCGTAGTAAATTCCTTCTTATTGATAATATCCTTTGGAAACAAGTCTAGCCTTGTTCCTGATTATAGTGCCATTAGAATCAGTCTTGTTTCTGAAATCCCATTTTGTGCCCAATATAGACCTGTTCTTGGGTCTGGGTACTAACTTCCAGACTTCACTTCTTTCAAATTTATTTAATTCTTCTTGCATAACAGCAATCTAGGCAGCATTTTTAAGTACATCATCAACTTTCTTAGGCTCCTTCTTAGAAAGAAAATTGTGATAAAGACATTCATGTTTGAAAGGCATATGTCATAGCCTATTTGTTTATTCGAGGATTTAACTCAACTCAAATAAGAATGTAACAAGTAAATAGTGGATCTACCGTCAAAGAGATCTCTCAAAGTAACATATGTCAAAGGATTCAGAAATAATGTTCATCTACAGACTTGAGAAATTACTTCACTGGAAGAAGTTGAAGAAATTGATCAAGCCTCGGTGATATAAATCAAGATTGTGGATTTAATCAAGTGACAGAGATCTTGTCAGGGTATCAAACAATTACAGGGATTTAATCTGAAGAAAATCAAGTTATCAAAGTCAAGACATGAAGAAACGTCACGGAACTTAGTCACTCATGAATCAGACAGTACATCGAGTGTCAACATTGAAGTGGTAGAATTGATTTATAATTTTCAGTGATGTTTAGAAGATTTTCAGAAGAGTGGTTGTTGTTCAAGAGTAGTATTAATTCTCTATTAATTAATTAAGTCATATAATTTAATTAAGAAAATAAAGTATATCTGCAAAGATTAATTTATTGATTAATTGAATTAATTGATTAATTAATTCTGAATTAATATTATGAATTTTCAGAATTGATTTTGAATTTATATTCAATATTAATTCAGCATGGCAATCAATTGAACCAGTATGACAATCAATTGTCATACCGAAAGTCATACTAGTTCAAATGGATTGTCATACCGAAAGTTCTACCAGCTATGGAATTGTCTTGCTAGATCAAATGATTGTCTCACCGATTGTCTTGCTAGTACAAGTGATTGTCTTTCTAGTTCAACAGATTGTCATGCCGATTGTCTTGCTAGTTCAATAGATTGTCTCACCGATTGTCTTGCTAGTTCATTTGATCTCTGTTGATTGAATTATTAAAAGACAATAGAAGCAGACATTCAACACAATATTGAAAACACTTCATCTACTCAAGAACAAAAACAACAACAGCCGCAGAAGTATAGCATCTCTCACTGCTGCAAATTTAAGACCATTAATTTCTAGCAATTAAATTTAAATCTAAACCACTAGAAATCATTCTCTTGTTCTTGTGTAACTATCTAGCGGATCAAAATCCCTAGAACTTAATCTCAAATTGCTTCTAGCATTTGATCCTTTTTATTGCAAAAATAGAAAAAGTTCATGTCGAATTTATTCTAGATTTGTAATAATTTATTTGAGATTTATCACTTGTAAACGATACCGTTGTTGTAACACCTTTCAAGTTTAATAATAGTTTTATTTAACTTGAATTTTGTTTCAATTTTTTATTCCGCATTAAATTCTATTAAACGGTAAAGTTTGTATTCAACCCCACTTCTACAAACATATTGGGACCTAACAATTGGTATTAGAGCCCTCTGATTAATGAACAAATCAAGATCCTAGACTTTTGTGATTTTTCAACTCCTTGAATTTTTATTTATTCAAAAATTCATAATGACTTCACAAAAAGTTGGAACCATTAAAATTCCACTGTTCGATAAAGAAAATTATATTATGTGGAAGAAGAAGATGCTCTTGTTTTTACAAGTTGTAAATTCCAAATATCTGGACGTGTTAAAGAAGGGTCCAAAAATTCCAATGGTTATTGAACCAGAGGTTATAGAAGATAATGTCGTAATTACCAAAACTAGAACCTATGCAAAAGAGCCTGGGGATTTTACTCCTGCTGAAAAGGAAGAAGCCTCCTTGCATGTCAGCCTTCAATTAATTTTAGTTGATTCCCTTGATCCCTTGATGAACAGACATGTGATGAACTGTAAAAATTCCAAACACATCTGGGAAACTATTGAGGTGATTAATGAAGGCACAGAGGAAGTTAGGGAGAACAAGTTAGAGATCCTAACCTCTGAGTATGAACATTTTAAATCCAATCCAGGAGAAGGAATTACTGAAGTGTTCGAGAGGTACAATGCATTGATCAACAACCTGAACATAAATGGAAAATATTATTTAATCAGGGAGGTCAACAAAAAGTTCCTTTTAACACTACCAACTCATCTTGAACATATAATCACTACCATAAGAAAAGCGAGAGACCTGAGTGAGATTTCTTTGGAAAGGCTCTATGGTGTGTTAAAAACCTATGAGTTGGAGCAGATTCAGCAGAAGGATGTCTACAGGAAAGGTAGAGTGGTCAGCACGTCTACTGCTCTAGTAGCTGAAGGTCAACAACAACAACAACAATCTCAACAATCAGAGAGAAAGAGATAGTCTTCCAAGGCTGAGGAAAATGTGATAGTAGCAGAATATGATCCTCCTACTATAAATCAATCCGGTGATGATTTTTACTCCTTGGAAGAGCTGGACCAATTGGAAGATGATTCAATGGCCCAGATTGTCAAGAGATTCTCCAATGTCAGATTCAAGAGAAATCCCAAGTTCAAGTACAAGTCCAACTACAACAGATTCCAGAAAGGTGGATCTTCATCCTCTAACACCAGCAGTGGTGGATACAAAATAGGGATGGTTGATCGGAGCACCATTCGATGCTTTAACTGCAATGAGTTGGGACACTTTGCCATAGAATGCAGGTTGCCAAAGCAAGTAAGGAAGAACTCTTATAATTCAAATCAGAAGAGTAAATCTGAAAGGGCTTACCTGGCAAAGGGAAGAAGCTGGGATGATATTGATAGTGAAGATGAAGAAGTTGGGAATCTTGCTCTTGAGGCTATTGATGGAAATACTTATTCGTCAAGAAAAGAGGTAAAATTTACTGATGCTGAATTAGTTTATCATCTAGGAGGTTCCTTAGATTGTGCTCGTCGTGATAATGAAATGTTAATTCAACAGATCAAAGACCTTGAGAAAGAGGTCAATGAATTAAAACTTGTGCACATTAATCAAGATAAGTTAAAAGAACAAGTATCTTTTCTAGAGAATAGAGTTAACTGTTATAGACAACTCGAAACTATTCTCAAAGACAAGATCATCGGTCTTGAGACTAAGGTTAAAGCTTACTTTAATTTTTGTTCGAAGGCTAAAGAATTCTACAATAAGCAAGCTATTAATCAAACATCTGTAATAGGTTTTGATTACAATGTTGATATTGGAGAATTAGGCATAAACTCCCCTCCTCATGTATGTGCTAAAGGTAGGGAAGTACCACATGTGCTTAAGGGTGTTAATAAACCCCTCTATAAAAAATCAATTGCCGAACCATTTGATGAGACCTCCTTTATTATTCAAGAAGAAATATGTGCTGAAGATCTTGCTAATGAGAAGGTTGTTTCCAAGACAAGTGTGTCAAAAGTTCCAGTGAAAGTTGTGAAAGCAACTGAGACTAACTCAGACACACATGAGTTGGATAACAAAAATGCCATGTCTACCATGAATAATTTGCATGTTGTTAATCCCTCTCATAAAGTATGTGGTGTTCCTAATTGTATGTCTTGTGCTTTTAATTTGATGTATGCTTATTTTAATGGTAAGCATGTTTCTAGTGATAAGACTACTCCTCGTCAACATGTGAATAATAGGAAGCTTGATAGGTCTAAGAATACTAGTCCTCCTAATGCTAGAAAGGAAACATTTGTGCCTAAGCCTAAACAGAAGTTTGTTAAGGTTGTTTACAAGGTCAAATGTCCAGTCATTCAGAAATTTGAGAACATAAAAATTAAGAATATTGTTTTTCCTGATAAAGGCCAATTCTACAAGTATGTCGGACCCAACCAAGCTTGGGTTCCGAAGAAGGTCTAATCTATTTGTATTGCTGGGCATTAAATAGGTGGAACCGGTAGTGTGGATTCTTG
The DNA here is from genome assembly GCF_009905375.1 of Apium graveolens. Lineage (NCBI taxonomy): Eukaryota > Viridiplantae > Streptophyta > Magnoliopsida > Apiales > Apiaceae > Apium > Apium graveolens. The sequence goes on from NC_133647.1 coordinate 56,252,185, forward strand.
ACAGTGGATCGTCAAGACATATGACCGGAGATAGAGCTCTGTTATCAAATGTGGTTGAGAAAGCTGGCCCAGTGGTTACCTTTGGAGATAACAGCAAAGGTTTAACTGAGAGATATGGCTGTTTGCAAGCTGGAAATGTAATCATTGAAAATGTGTATATTGTGCAAGGACTTGAACACAATCTGCTTAGTATCAGTCAGTTATGTGACAAGGGCTACTATGTTTTATTCGACAAGCTGAAGTGTCAAATCCTGCATAAGAAAAATGAAAAACCCTCCTTGATGGGAATCCGGAAAGGAAATCTGTTCGTAGCTGACATTGTTACGAGGGACAAGGCCAAACTGGATGCTAGGTTATTATTAGGAAGCAGTATCTAACATATAGCACCAGCGAAGAGACTTGAGAATATTATGACATATCAGGCACCTGATGCACATTACACTTGGAATTGGACTCTAGTAGATGTGTACAAGTGCACTCCTGGTTGGTGAGTCAAAAGAGGAAGTCAATGCACCACAGTTCATGGACTTTGGAGTTGCAGATCTATTGGACTATGCAATCTCTTCTTCACAATCTCACTTCAGGTTGGTATGAACTAGTGTACTACTCAAGCAATCGTCAAGGACATGGTATGGCACTCTAACTGAAGTTACAGTTTAATATGAACTAGTAGAGTCGTCATATTAATAACTCTCTTATCTCTAGGCACAAACATATTGTTTTATATATGCAGTGATATATTGATAATGTTATATGTTGGTCTACAAACAGACTTGTGCACTCGAAGAGTTTCAGGAGAAAATTAAACTTCTTTCTACATTATTGATTTCTTATTTCATTAAAATCTTTTGAAATCACTATTGTACATCATTTCTCTCAAAAGATTAAATATATAATTTTAATTCATTATAGATCTTAAGTACATTTTATTTCTATTGCCATATATTCTGTGATACAGGTTTAGCCTCCAATGGCCTTCTTTCATTGACAGTCATGAGGTTGAAAACCCACAACTTCTATTCCAGACTGTAAAGAAAAACACAAAAACAGAACCAACCAACACTCTCTTAGCGTGAGGTAGATAGTGCCTTAGTGTACCACATAAGGAAGGTTCTAAAGTCAACCCAGCAGCTCTATCTCCTACAAATATGAGTAGTATTTAAACCGAGACAACTGCTAGCCCCCATACATATTCTCAAAAAGATGTAATGGCTGTAAAGGCACAAAAACAGTTACTAGATTCATCCTCTCAACAAGGTGCGTCAATTGAAATTTGCCTTTTGGCCAGGGTATCCGATGTAGTGGCACCACCTCAAACATAAATAATTCTTGATGCACAAGGAAAGGTTACACACACAAAGGAGGAGTTGACAAAAATAAGAGTTTCGACCATTTTAAGGTCAGATTCGATTGTTCAAGGTTCTTTAATGGACCAATTTCCTTACAGGTGTTAGGAGAGGATACCGATCCAATAGCCATATGTCACTGGTCAGTGTCTACCTCCCCTGGCTTAAATCCCCTGGATGAATCTGTGGATAATGGATCTGACATAGGTGCAGATCGGCAACTTGTTGACAATGATTCAGATATTACCTGATGAGTCACAGGGAAATGTCTTCACAGAAATTAGAAGGGAACTTTGATCTTTATGCTAAATTTGTTGGATCATTGTTTACCTTCCCAGAGTTCACATCTGGAACCCTAAAAGGGAAACTAGCAACTTTTAGATTATGACTCAGATTCATCTAACGAGTTTAACAAGGATGGGGATTTGCAAACTCCCATTGCACCACCTGTGACCTCCTTAAGGATGGCTAAGGTGATTTTCCTTGCAGATACAGCTGAATTTTGGAGCTATGAGAGGAGTGATACACTTGTGAGAATGAGTGTAAACATGAGTGGACAGAAGAGTGAAACACATGTGAGGTACACTAAACAGAACACACTCACAGTGAGGAAGAAATAGAAACTACTTGTTATTTCTTTTCCAACCCAGTGAAATATGAGAACTCCTTCAAACAATGGCATACATTCCTTCTCTAAGGGGGAGATAAAAGCTTTAGTAATAGTTTGGAGGATTCCTCAACTAAGGGGGAGAAATAGCAGGGAGGAGGAAAAAGGGAGGAAAAAGGTAAAGCACATGTACACTACACCACACCATTATTGTTTGTAACTATGGATCCTATCGTACGGGAGAGGTGGTAAACACAAGGTGATTTCCTAGTAATCAGAAGAAGTGGTTTGGTTCATCACTATTCTTCATAAGGGAAGAAGCTGTTTTCCAAAAGGGGAGTACCATTGGTTTTTATCTGCAGATCATATTGTACGGGAGATGTGGTAAACGAAGGTGATCTCCTTTAAGCAGTTGATTCTTATAGGGGGAGAAGCAAGAGATATATGCGTTTCTCAACAGGAAATGTGGTTGTACAAAAGAAGCTGCTGATAATTACTTCAAGACTGAGAAGTATTATCTGGCAGAGATTTAAAGAACCAAGGAAATGAAGATGAAACTACTTGAAGATTTATTCAGTCTAGAGAAACATCTATTTGGAATCTGGAAAATGTTAAATATAATCCAAAACTTTTCTGCTATTTACTTTGCATCTCTGTTTACATCTTTTTCTTATTTGTTAGTTGAGTTATCCTCTAGGTATTTGTTGTTATTGTCTAACAAATAAATAAGGGGAGATTGAAAGGCATATGTCATAGCCTATTTGTTTATTCGAGGATTTAACTCAACTCAAATAAGAATGTAACAAGTAAATATTGGATCTACCGTCAAAGAGATCTCTCAAAGTAACATATGTCAAAGGATTCAGAAACAATGTTCACCTACCGACTTGAGGAATTACTTCACTGGAAGAAGTTCAAGAAATTAATCAAGCCTCAATGATATAAATCAAGATTATGGATTTAATCAAGTGACATAGATCTTGTCAGGGTATCAAACAATTACAAGGATTTAATTTGAAGAAAATCAAGTTATCAAAGTCAAGACATGAAGAAACGTCACGGAAGTTAGTCACTCATGAATCAGACAGTACATCGAGTGTCAACATTGAAGTGGTGGAATTGATTCATAATTTTCAGTGATTTTTAGAAGATTTTCAGAAGAGTGGTTGTTGTTCAAGAGTAGTATTAATTCTCTATTAATTAATTAAGTCATATAATTTAATTAAGAAAATAAAGTATATCTGCAAAGATTAATTTATTGATTAATTGAATTAATTGATTAATTAATTCTGAATTAATATTATGAATTTTACGAATTGATTTTGAATTTATATTCAATATTAATTCAGCATGGCAATCAATTGAACCAGTATGACAATCAATTGTCATGCCGAAAGTCATACTAGTTCAAATGGATTGTCATACTGAAAGTTCTACCAGCTATGAGATTGTCTTGCTAGTTCAAATGATTGTCTCACCGATTATCTTGCTAGTACAAGTGATTGTCTTGCTGGTTCAACAAATTGTCATGCCGATTGTCTTGCTAGTTCAACAGATTGTCTCATCAATTGTCTTACCAGTTCATTTGATCTCTATTGATTGAATTATTAAAAGACAACAGCAGCAGACATTCAACACAACATTGAATACACCTCATCTACTCAAGAACAAAAACAACAGCAACCGTAGAAGTATATCATCTCTCACTGCTGCAAATTCAAGACCATTAATTTCTAGCTATTAAAGTTAAATCTAAACCACTAGAAATCATTCTCTTGTTCTTGTGTAACTATCTAGAGGATCAAAATCCCTAGAACTTAATCTCAAATTGCTTCTAGCATTTGATCCTTTTATTGCAAAAATAGAAAAAGTTCATGTCAAATTTATTCTAGATTTGTAATAATGTATTTGAGATTAATCCCTTATAAACGATACCGTTGTTGTAACACCTTTCAAGTTTAATAATAGTTTTATTTAACTTGAATTTTGTTTACATTTTTTATTCCGTATTAAATTCTATTAAACGGTAAAGTTTGTATTCAACCCCCCCTCTTACAAACATATTGGGACCTAACAATGTTTAGTTGCACTTCTAGTTTGAACACTAGCATCAGGATTTCCAAAAATAAGATCAGGAGTGCGATCCTTTCTCCATTTGATTGGTCTTGGAAGTTGAGTTCTACAACTTGATGCTCCCCCTGAATTGGATGCATCATTAAAATCATCTTCATGTGAAGTTGCCCATAAGTCATTGCTCTCAGTTCCTGACTGTGTAGAGCTTCTATTTGTGGTTTGATCATTAAATGACTCATTTTGTTCAGCAGAATTATTTCCTCATGATGAGTTATTATGTCATGAGTCGGTGTGATTTAAAAAATTACCAGTAAATTCATCGGTTTCTTCACATATAGTATCGAAATCTGATTCACTAGTGTTTTGATTATTTAAGTGTTACCGTTGCTCTCCATCAACAATTGCATTTTTAACAACAAGTTCCATATCATGATCACTATCAGAATTTGACTTTGCATCAGTATTTATTTGATCGTCAGGATCCTAGTCAATTTCTAATTTTGATTTTTCATTTTCAAAAATCAATCCTTCATGTGAATCTTCTTCAAAACCAGGAATCTTTTTGTCATCAAATGACACATGAATAAATTCAACAATTGTTCTAGTTCTCATATTGACAACTTTGTAAGCTTTAGATGATGGTTATCCAACAAAGGTACCTTCATCTACTTTTCTGTTAAAATTTTCTAATTGCTCAAGATGTGTTCTTAGTACAAAGCATTTGCATCCAAAGTTATGGAGATGTTTCACACTAGGTTTCTTTGTGTTGACCATTTGATAAGGAGTCAGTCCATTCCTGTTTATGAGAGTCGGATTCTGAGTGTAGAAACCAGTATTGACAGCTTCAGCCCAAATGTATATTGGCAAATTTGCTTCAATCAGCATTGTCCTTCCAACCTCAATTATAGTTATATTCTTCCTTTCCACAACCCCATTATGTTGAGGAGTACCCGGAGCTGAGAATTGTTGAGATATTCCCTTATACCTGCATAACTCATTCATCTTATAATTCCTGAATTTTATGCCATTGTCACTCCCGAGTATTTGTACCTTGTTCATTGATCCATCTTCAATCATTCTTATATGATCCAGAAGAATGTTTGCAGTTTCATTTTTCTTGTGCAAAAAGTATACCCAAGTAAATCTGGAAAATTCATCAACAATGACTAAGGTGTACCTTTTCTTGTTGATTGACATGATGTTCACTTGACCAAATAGATCCATGTGCAACATTAAATATGGCCTTTTAATGGAGGATTCTGACTTGCTCTTATAAGAAGTTCTATTATGCTTTGCTTATTGACAAGAATCATAAAGTCCATCAGGAGAGAAGTATATATGTGGTAATTCTCTTACTACATCTTTCTTAACCAACTCATTAAGATTTTTAAAGTTGAGATGAGAAAGCTTCGTATGCCATTTCCAACTTTCATCTACTGATGTTTTGCTGATCAGGCAAGTTTCAGGACCATCAGTATTTGCCTGAAGTTTGGATTCATAAATGTTTCCATATATGTATCCAATTGAAACAACTTTCTTATATACTTTATGAACTACTTCACATTAAGTATCATAGAATATAACATGATATCCTATGTTAGTAATTTGACAGATACTTAATACATCGTGCTTCAGTTCTTCTACCAGAGCTACATCTCGAATGATGACATTTCCAATAATGATTTTATCATATCCCAAGGTTTTTCCTACATTTCCATCCCCATAGCAGACCATTGGGCCAACATTCTTATCATATTCTTATAACAAGGTCTTGTTTCCAGTCATATATGCAAAACACCCACTTTCCATCACTAATACTATGATGCCTTTGATAAGTGGAATTTATATCCACTTAGAACGCTTCATAAAGGCTGGAATTGGTGATTTGTACTCAAGTTATTTGTGTTTTTGATGTGATTTTGTATTTTTTTTTTGCATTTCAGGGTATATTTGGAAGAAGGAATAGATTTTACATTATTTTTATGCTAAAAGGGTGTTAGGATGGAGCCTCGGGAGTTAGCACGAAAGAAACCAGCAATTGAAGTCAAGGAAATAAGAAAAATTAGAATTTCCAGAAGGTCAGGGCGGTCGCGCTAGATTTGAGGGCGGCCGCGCTATGTCGAATTTCAGAAATCCTGATTCTGTTATAAGATTGATTTGCTGGACTCCTGATCTGTTGGGATAGTATTTAAATACTTTTAAAAGACGTTTTTCATATAGAAGAGCAAGGAGATAGCAGCAAGAAGACCTAATAGCATAATACAACGAAGGAGAAGAAGATCTTGTATTTACTTGTGATTTTTTGCTTAAGTTGTAATCTTGGATGCTTGATTTCTTTGTTGTTTGAACCCAATACACTTGTTAACGTACCTTGTTATTATTATTCAGTTATTTCAGATCTAGATTATCTTAGTTTATTTACCATGCTTTCATTGGAACCCATGGTGACGATGAGTTTGGTTATGAACTAATCGTTGTCATGGGGTTCTAACGGGTTTACTTATGGATTTCTATAGTTAATTATTTTGATACCTAAGTGTGTGGTGATTGTATGATATCCTAGTATTGGTTGTGCGTATTCGTCTTATGCGTGTCGCGAACATATAAGATAGTTTGTTAATCTCTATTGAAGTGATAATGAATATAGAGATTTAGAACTTATCATGCTAGCATAAGTTCATGTATTTATTATGCATGATTCATAGGTAATTTTAACCATCTTACTTGCCCTATGTAATCATGATAGATAACTTGTTCATTAAACCTTTATGTTGTCAAATTCTATAGACATATAGGTTATCAACATAATTGGTGTCTATTCAGCTTCTATATCTTTTGTGGATGTCTAGTAATAGGGTATTCGTACAACGAATGTTGGCATTTACTAGTTTCATATTATCTGATTTATTGTCATCACCATTGCATGCTAAGGTTAAGAACAATGACTTTGAATGAAGTATTTAATGAAGTTAGAATCCCATGTTTGTCTCATATAGTTAATTCAATCACTTTTATTCTTAGTTAATTGCATGTTAGTTTAATCTTAGTTATAAACTTCTCAACTTGTTATTGTCTTAGCATTGAGCGATAGCCATACCATTGTTGCATAAGTGCATAATCTTAAGTTAACAAAAAAGAGTCTATATGGTTACGAATCTAATTTTTATCTTATACTACTTGCAAACGCGTATACTTGCGTGTAATTTTAGCGCGTGTTTTCGCCCCAACAAGTTTTTGGCACCGTTGCCGGGGACTCGGTGTTAAATTTAGTTTATATGCTTGTCATCGGTGGTCGTTAAATTTTACTGACTCGAATTATTTTCTTACAAGGTTTACTTTAGTCGTGTATTTCAGGTACTCTAGTTTTTATTGCAATGGGAGAATTAGCAGCAGATATAAAACCTTTGATGGATTATTCTCAACCAAAGATTAATAACATTCAGTCTAGCATTGTCAGACCATCCATTACTTCTAATACCTTTGAAATCAAGTCTAGCATGATTTAAATGGTGCAGAATTCAATCCAGTTTGGGGGTTCTCCAACGAAAGATCCCAACATGCACATACGATACTTTCAAGTTCAACAATATTTCATCGAAATGCTAAGGCATTTCCCATTCTCTCTGAGGGATGAAGCTAAGTGTTGGTTACATTCTCTACCAGCAGGTTCTATCACTACTTGGGAGGATCTTGCTCAGAAGTTTCTTACTAAATTCTTCCCTATGGCGAAGACAGCTGCAATCAAGAATCTTACTCAGTTTGCGCAGCAATCAGGGGAATCGCTAGGTCAAGCTTGGGAGCGGTATAAGGAGATTCTTAGGAAGTGTCCTCATCATGGAATGCCTAATTGGATGATCATCAATTGATTCTATAACGGTTTAGGAGCACAGTCAAGACTCATGCTCGATGTAGCATCAGGTAGAGCCTTATGGGCTAAGAGTTGTCATGAAGCTTATGAGCTAATTGAACTGATGGCTGCTAATGAATATCGGTATCCAACCCAGATATTGCCACAGGGCAAGGTAGCAGAAGTTCTTGAAGTGGATACAGCTACGGCTATCACTACTCAACTAAAGGCGTTGTCTATGAAGACTGATTCTCTGGCTAACTATAGTGTAAATCAGATAACCGGTGTTTGTGAGTTGTGTAGGTTCGCATGCGACGGAGCAATGCGCAATATCTAGTGAATCGGCTCAGTTTATGAGCAACTTTTAGAGATCGCAGCAACCAGTTCTAGACACTTATCATCCTGACAACTGGAATCATCCTAACTTCAGTTGGAGCAACAATCAGAATACGATGCAACAACCGTTCCATCAGTTTGGAAACAAGCAATTCAATCCTCGTGAATTTTAGCAACAATTTACACCAAGGCAACAGTTTCAGGAAATGGGAATGCAACAGCCAACTCATGGAGGTGCAGGTCAATCTTCGAATGAAAAATCTGAATTGGAGGAGTTGAGGCTTATGTGCATAAACCAGGCTCCTATATGCAAAAGCCAGGCTGTTTTTATCAAGACTCTGGAGAACCAAATAGGGAAAATTGCTAATGCCTTATTGAATCGACCACGAGATACGCTTCCTAATGATACAAAAGCCAAATCCAGGCAAGAGGGAAGTTAAAGAATAGGTGAACGCCATCACCTTGAGGTCTGGAAAGGTCGTAAGCCCCCAAATTCAGCAAGACAAAGAGTCTAAAAATTCTATCCAGAATGCAGGTGCATCTACACCCTTGCCAATTCCATAAAATGAGATTGTAGCTGAAAAAGTTGTGCAGAAGGATGCCGAGGTGGAACTGAAGAAGAAAGCTATTGAAAACAATCCTTCTGAGCAGAATACATGGGAGAAAGAAGGCTATCCGCCTCCCCCATTTCCAAAAAGGATTCAAAAGCATAAGTTCGACAAGAAGTATGCCAAGTTTTTGGAGGTTTTCAAGAAGTTTCACATTAACTTACCTTTTACGGAAGATCTAGAACATATGTTGAGCTATTCTAAGTTCATGAAGGGTATTCTATCTCGGAAGCTTAAACTTGAGGAGTTGGAGACCGTTGCTCTAACGGAAGAGTGTAGTGCTGTGCTGCAACAGAAACTTCCTCCTAAACTTAAATATAACACCCCCATATCTGGGGTCGGGGATCCGGGTTGTCACGAGTTCCATTTCCCTTAATAACACTTAACCTTAATAAACAACCAACTACTGCATACTGTGACCCCACAATATACACACACACCACAAGTTATAGTCTCAGAGATGAATACCAAAAATAACACAAGTCATTTTATTCCACAATTATAAACCATTACACCTTAAAAGAGTTTCTAAATAAATTTACATTTCTTTGCCATTATTACATTTCTTATAGATACATAAGTCTGATACATCAGAAGTTGAAAGCCTAGCCTATTGGTAATTTCTATCGCAGCTACAGCGGCATCAATGCCTATAGGAAACTGCAGAACGTTTCCTATCCGCTTGCAAATTGGGAGCTTGGTCCTGTTCATCTTGTCTATCTGTTGTTGTGTGATGAAAGAAGAAAGCAAGGGTGAGCAACAAGCCCACCAAAATAATATGTATAATAATTAACAATATATGAGCATTCTCATAGTACTCATGAAAGTCTTGGTCAAGAAGAAATGAACCAAGTTGATATCTTAACGCGACAAGTCGCAAAATATTCAGTATATATATATACATATATACTACTCAAAATCTTTGAAATCCTCTGACATGTATAATATACACAGAGTTCCAGCTTATAACTGTATAAAAATATCGTTGCAAGGTGATCTCATATATCTAACCTTGTCTCAACATTTTTCTGAAAATCTTTGACATGCATAAGATAATAATTTACTAGATATAAGTTTAAAAGATGAAGTTACAAGATACTCCAATATACTTATATCTTTTCCGAATACTACTTGAACTACCACCGTTCAAGTTATAATTAGTTTTCAAAAGTTCATCGCATAGATGAGATTACAAAATAAGATTTGAATAGATTCAATCTTTGAAATATCATTCAAAAGAAATGAAGTTACGGGATACTTCATTTAAGTCCCGATATATATATACACATATATATATATCTCATACATTCCCTGAAAACCTCTGTCATGAAAAGTATGAACAGAGTTGCAATATCCAATGAATTTGGAAGAACATAATTTTGGCATAAACCTGATATCTTGCTGATCAGGCAAAGATACCAATTAAGTCACCTTTTCTACTAGTAGATGGATGAATCCCCCACTGGTCATCACACTGGCCACATTAGGGCCTTATGCTGGACTGCCACTCAGCCACTTTCGTATTGATGGACTCCCACTGAGCCACTTACACTTTCATGGACGCCCACTGAGCCCATGTTGCTTATATCGACTCAAATAGATGGACTTACTTCCCGAACGTTGGGCAAGTAATCAAAATGTTTTCTCAAAACAGCAACCTTGTTGCGAATATAAAATACACCACAGAGCCGGATCCCTCAGGTTTTGAGCGAGTATTTAAATCCCCTTCGAAAGGAAGATCTTAAATTTGAAAATGAGTTTTGGGATCCGTTCTAACTTTTAAAAATCATTTTGAAGACTCAAAAACATTTTAAAGAATGTTTAGAGTAATGCTGATTTAATGAAATAAATCAGTCCCGATATATGAGAAAATATCTGAATATTATTAATTAAATAATATTCACATAAAGGATAATCTTTATAAAATTAAATGAAGTAGAAGTTTTAAAAACTCATCCTTGAAATGAATAATAATTAATCAAAGATATACTTATACGAAAGTACTATCTTTATTTGAATAATCGAAAATAAGTTTGAAATATCGAACCATTATTCTTTAATAAAATAAAGAATATTATTTAATAAAATAAGCGGAGTCATAAGTCCTCGAATGAATATTCAAAATAATATCCATTAAATAAAATAAAGCGGAGTCATAAGTCCTCGGAATATCCAAGATAATATTTATTAAATAAAATAAAGTTATCGAATAAACCTTATTCGATTAATAGTTTTCAAAACTATATCCATATATATATATAAATATATATATATTATACTCGGGAACATCGACTCCCGGTTTTAGAAAAATGTTTACCTTTGGGTCCCCTATACTAAGGGTATACGCAACTACTGCTTATCTCTAGCATAGGTATTATGCAACTTATAAGCAATTGAAACAACAATTAGATATCAAGATTACGAAACAGACATGCATATATACCATATCAGCATGCTCCAATATATCACAAGATTTGCTAATAACAATCATGCACTTATCACAAGATAATGCATATACATATATACATCACAACAACAGTATAACGGGTAGAAAACTTGTCTGAGTGTTCCCGGAATAGACTTAAGCTTAGACTGGGTCCAGTAACCTATGAACAATAACATAATCTGGAATTAGACCACGGTCGCTTAAGAAACTAGTTTTTAACCACTTAGACCCTAACGTTCGCTTTTGCGCTTAGCGATTTACATAAGTCGCTCAAGAACCTTCGGCTCCACCATTTTTAATAAATTAACCGTTACAAATTTTAAGGCGATTCTTTCGCGAGTACTCTACTAACTACCTAATCCACTTTACATAATTATTTCATACTCCAATTAGTCATTTAAGGGCCTTAACCAAGGTTTCAAAGTAAGACGAGGGGTAATGGTTCGTTCGCGAAATGCCGTTACTTAAAACGGGCAACTACTACAAAATCCTCAAATGAACAATAATATGGATATAAATAGCAATAATCTAAACAACTGTCTCAAAAACTTAAACCGAATTATACCATATTTTAATCTGGTGAATCTTGATAATATGAAAAAAAATAACACTAAATAAATTAAGAAAGAAAAGAAATAACAAAAAACTGATATAACAAAACAGGGATTGTTGTACAAAACAAATATATATATAAATTCTAATACAAGCGTCAAAAGCGCTTTCTCAACTGACCTGATACAAGCTCAAAAACATACTACTCGCTAATAGGATATATTATACTACAAAATACATCCCAACTCCGCCAAACTATCCCAACTACCGCTGGCACAAGCCTCGCATCCACACTGCATCTCTATATCAATGGCTCATGCCACGATACACAACAAAACAAGAGAACGGACACCCTCCGCACTGTACTGGGTCTCTCATCTCCAAAACCAACTCATCACTAGACATATATCCACGCAGCTCGTGCACCGCGTGCAACTCCATAAGGATCCAACTCACTAGTCGGGTAACCCTATGGGCCTTCACGTCCCACTCTCTAGTGGATGGGAGCTCTTCCAACCTTTGTCTAGCTATCTGATCATTAGCTTTAACTCTGTATTGAACCTCTAAAACTGAAACACTTGACCTTATGGATGTCGCCTATGTCATCTCATGCATAGCCTGACTCATCCCGGCATTCTAGCCTCTAAGAAAATCTCGCTCTCGCCCCATGGCTATATACACATGGTATGGAACTACACTAGGAGTCGCTGCTGTTGTGGCCCGTGAAGTGACTAAAGTTGTGGATGGTATGGGTCTCTGCCTCCGAGGATGATTAGTCTTGGCATGGATAGTCTTTCTAGTCACAATTAACCGTGCCTCCTCCATAATCATCATAACTCAGACATCGCCCAGCTCCGAGATATCAACAGCTACCTCTGTACGAATAGATACAACTGCTCTTTTAGAAACTCTAACCAACTCCGGGTCCGCTACCACCTCCTGGACCAATTCTACTACCTGATCTGCTGGCCTATCAACCCTAGGCTCCATAGATACTGAATCCTCCTGATATCAGCCTGCCATAGGCTCACTATGCACTGACTCCTCTGAGCTCGAGGAAGGGGATAGGGGTCTTACCTGTTAGGAATATGTTATAGTCTTGATGATAATTCACCAAAATACCTAAGTAGATTTATTTAGTGTATTTTGTAGCCTCCAATCGATAACCACAGTTATCTATTCGTTGAAGGAGTAGTTTATAATAGTAAGTATGTAGCACATTTTGTACACTAGAATAGTTGGGGGATTTAGTAGTATTAGTTAGTTTCTAAGTCATGTTGACTACTAGAAAGATATGCAAAATAGGTGGGCTAATTAAAAATTTAAAATGCCTTATAATTTTGTATAAATGAAAGAGTATCAACTGCTATGGAAACAACTGTTAGTCCCTTAACAATATGACAAGAATTACAGAAGGGGGGTTGAATGGAATTCTTAAAACTTTTTCTTGAAATAAAAATGTTCTAACTCGAATATATATATAAGTGTGAATTGATTAGCACAATGCGGAATAGTTACTTAAATGAATCAAAATACAAGTAATTAAAATCAAGAGTCTTTAAAAACTTTCTGGTGGATTTGAATGATTCCACCAGAGATATATAATACATATCGAGAGAACTCTGTGTGCAAGAAGCTCACAGCTGCTTACAAATATTGAACAACTAAGAACGCAGAGAAATGCTGAGAATTCTGCTTACAAATGTTTCTCTGCTTGTATCTCAGATACTTCCTTAGTTGCTACTTCTTGGTTTATATATCACCAAGATTACAAAGTAATGAGACAGGATAATAAAACAAAAAAATATCTAGTCTATTACAATGCTACTTCATTACTCTATTCCAGCACCTTTGAATATCTTCATAATAGCATGGAAATGGCAATGCTTCTTTGTTCTCGAAAACCCAGTTGAATAGGCTACCACATTCCATTTGCATCCACTCGACGCATGTGACTGTGTTGTCACTGTCAACAGATATTTGAATTCTTTATCCGTCGGGTTTATGATCATCCGTCGGGTTGTTGATCATCCGTCAACTTCATTGTTGTTTATCCGTCGGGTAGCAATCAGGCACTAGACTTCATTTCATTTATGCAGAATTACAAGACATCATCTATGTACAATTAATAAACCTATTCTGCATATCTAGCTAAAGTCAATATGACTTAGGTACTATTACAGATTCTAAACAATGTGTATGCAGAAATGTGCTACAGACTTATTGTTACATAAGTTACTCATTCGATGGATAATAATTCATCATCCGTCGGGACTAAAATGAGTTATCCGTCGAGTGCTACATATTTTCACTAAGTAAAATCTACCAAGGTGTTTTGTTCATAAAATCATCAAGTACACAACATATACACAACAATCTCCCCCAATTTATGTCTACTGGAATTGTAGCCATAAATTAAGAGATACTTGATGATAACAAAACACCCTAAAAATACAACTTTTAAAAGACAGTAGATAATACTGAAAAGTGCTTCAATTAACAAAATGTACAAAGTTTCGCTCACAGTCTTTTTCAAGATGTTCCTCTAGCCTGAGCAGTTTATCTAGTTCCTTGAAGGTCTGGATCTCTTTCCAAGCTTTCTGTTGTTTTCCTCAATCTGATTTTGGAGCTGCCTGTGGAATTCCAGTTCATCAGATTCTGAGAGATTTAGCTTTCCTTGCATTTCCAAAAGAGTCTCATTGCTAGAGATGCTCAATTGGTCTTCTAATCTGAAAAATCTTCTCACTCCTTTGTCATCCATGAACTCCATCAGCCAGTAGGGCCTTTGATGCACTTTTCTCCCTGTGTAAGGGATGATTAGAGTCTTTGGGAGTGCATCTTTAGCTCTAACACTCCTTAGCTCTTCAATCTTCTTCATTACCAATCTTCTTGCAGTAATATTGAACCAAAAGTTCTTCGTGAAGGATGAATAAACTTTAATCAGTACAGCTTTGTTTTCTTGAAGGATCCTGTGAAGTGGCCACTGAATCTCCTTTCCTCCTTTGTTCTTGAACACTAACCTTTCAGGTAGGTTTCTGTATGCATCAATTCCTCTCACTTCATCTAGTTCATCTAGATAGAGGTTTAGATCAGAAAATTCTTTGATGTCACACAAGTACATGTAATCTCCCTTATTGACTTTAGATTGAGCTTTGACTACTTATTTGGATTTGAGAGGTGACAGCTTCACTTTCTTGACTGCTCTTGACTTTATTCTCTTTGGCTTGTTAAGGATTGACAAGTAGAAGTCAGGAATTGGTATGTTCTCCCATTCTACTGGTTCATCCTTAGGCATAATAGGTTCACCATGGATGTTCTCGTGAGGATCCACCACCTTGATATCTTCAAATACCACAGAGGGTTTTGATGCTTGAGTTGTAGTTTAAGTGGATTCCTTGGGAAACTGATTCTCCAATTCCTTATCAACAATGTCCAGTTTCCTTTTAGTTCTTTTAGCCAATTCTTTGATTCTTGGAGATTTCTTCTGTTGTTCAACTTGCTTCTTTGATTCAATGATTTCAGATGGCTGAACAGAAATTTGTTTTGATGAATTTACAGCATGTAGCTTGGCTAAGATAGCAATTTGCTCTTTCTTTTGGTTAGCCTTTTTAGCATCTAGAGCAGCCTGGTTCTTTTCCTGCTTCAATCTAGCCTTTTATTCTCTCTTTGCTTGAGAAAATTGAGGATGTCCAGCCACCACACAAATTTCTTTCCCATTCCTGAAAATTTTAGCAATTCTCCTTTTTGAAGTTGAATCAGTTGGATCTTTGTAGAAAGCAATTGATCTTGACAGAAGCTTCTTTTCATCAGGCTTAGATGTCTCATACACAGTATCCAAAGGGTTCTTCAATGATGATTTTCAGTAGTTCACCCTTGGTTTCAGAATTATTTCAGCCTTTGGAGATTTGATGCAGGATGGTTATCCCCTTTCCAGATAGTTCATGCTCATCTCATTCAAAGTAATCTTCCTGACTTGAGAGTGATGGATGGCTGACTTAACTGGCTCCTTGACTAGTTCAAACTTCTTTTGTATATCCTCATTAATTTTCTCCCAGTTGACTAAACTCAACTTCTCATTATCAGCTGCTCTTATGTTGGCTACTGCTGCATTGATCAGATCTATACTATCTGTAACTGGTGGCTTTGAAATAGTAATTGAAGGCACAATTACTTTACTGATTTGAATCTGAAGCCTCTCCCCCTCACTTGGTCCTTTCTCCCCCTTTTTGTTAGCATCAAGTTGAGTAGAGGAGGAGGTTTGAGCAGCCACCAATTTTTGAAGTAAATCTGTCTGTTGGGCTTGATGAAGATGAACTGCTGTTAAAGATGCTTCCATGGATGACATTCTTGTGTGTAAGGCATCTATCTTGGTTGCAAGATCAGAATTTTTTCTTAACTACCTCTTGATATCAAACATTATAGTTTCTGGAAGCTTAGAATCCATTTTTTCTGAAATGGCCTTCTTCATCTCCTCAATATCACTCTTCATGGTGTTTACATCCCTAGTATGTTGGAAGCCTTGGATTTGTTGAAGTTGTAGGGAGGCTAGGTGTGCCTGAAGGAGCTTCTTGGTGTTGGCATTAGTAGTGGTTTGAAGAGCAGTATTTGTCTAATTGATTAGCTAGATCAGGGTTGTCTTGAAGTAGTGCTCATCATAGTGCTTTGAAAATGCCCATGATGGCATACTTGATCTTGAACTTGAACCTACTTCTCCCCTATGTACATTGTTTCATCTTCACTATCCCCACTCCCATCACCAAAGAAATCAGCTGAACCACCAGTCTCATAGTCCACATCACCAGCTGTAGATGGTAAAGCTGTGATGGCATCCTTGGCTCTTAGCATAGACTGAGTGGTATGCACCATATTGAGCATCCTTTATGCATTGTCATTGCCATGTTCAGCTAGAAGTTGATAAGCTGGAACAGGGTGAGTAAATGCCCCAGCATCAATGGAGGTGAAATCTATTACAACTTTAGGTTGCTGAGATAGTCCCTCCCTGTCTGCATCCTGGACATTTATTAACTCACTAGCAGTGACATCCATCCTTATAGCTCCAGTACCTACATTTCTCTCGTTTTCTCTCTTTTGTTGCATCAGGGTCTCACCCTGGCTCCCTACCCTCACACCCTCACCTTTACCATCTAAGGTGGGACTCCTCTCACTTTTTTTTGCTAATCCTAAAGAAATGGATTGCATAGTTTCACTCATTTCCTCTCCTTTTTCCTGGGAGCAACCCAGACTCTCACTCAAAACACTCTTCTCTCTCAATCCTAATAGTGACTGTACAACCACTAAATCTTCTTCACTTGAAATAAATGAAGTTTGAGGTTGTGCAGAGATACTCGACGGATGAGTGATATCCATCGAGTGAGTGGTTTTTCTATCCGACGGATGAGTGCTGTTAAGCTTATCCGTCGGGATACAATCACTACTCGATGGATGAACAATATCCATCGAGAGAGTAGAAGTGAATGAACTTGGAAAAGAAACTATTGCGGACTCTGTGCTAATTGATGATATTTTGGGCACAGATGATTCAACAGTTCCTGAAAGAATTGGCAAGTGAGCCAATAAATCATCTAAAAGATGATGCTCACTTGCACTAGATTTTGGCTTCCCCAACAAAGTTAAAGAAGGGGAATCAGGAATTGATGTGTTTATCATATCCACATCCAGTGAGTTTGTTGGTGAGTTTGGTGTTTGAGGTGCTTCTGTGACTAGAGATTTTGGCTGTGACTCCATATTTATTGGAGCCACATCAAACTAAATTTGTGAAGGTGTAGTGACTATGTCTTTTACACCAGTTTGCACAGTTTGTGTACCCTGTGCATCCCCAAGGGTTTTAGATTTATTCTTTCTGGCATAAGTTTGGGGTGAGCTTGTGTCCCTAACCCTTTTGGACTGTAGTCTTGGTTGAGAGCTTTGTTCAATAACTACATCCTTTTGGGAGGATGCAGCTAGAAATGAGCTTTTATCCTTTTTAAGCACTGCAGTTTGTTGGGAAACTGCAGTGTGGCTAGGCTGGGATCCACTCAACTTTCCATCCTTATCTTTAGGGTTTCATTTATGTTCACCCCTTCCCTCACCTATCTTGCCCTCCTTCACACTCCTCTCTTTGGTTTTAGTGGATTTTGCAACTGACATCTTTTGAGAGATACCAGAGGGGGCTTTCTTTGATTTGGGTTTGAAAATTTTTGCAGTTTTGGTAGCGTGGGTAAGCAACTGTTGGGTCATTGACACAGTTGCCATAGTCACACTAGAACTCAAAGAAATTAGTGAGGTTGGAATAGTGGTAGGGATAGATGAACTTACCTCACTTACCTGAGGTGCTTCCATTACAGGGAAATAGAACAATGGCACATCCTTGTGATGATTGGCCCTGTTCAAATCTGCAATGAGCCTTCTCTCTTGAACCCAACAATCTAATTTGTTATTTGGGTTCTCAAGCACAATCTCTTCACAGAGGTGGTTAGCTAACATCATAAAGAATCTAGCATAATAAACATTTTTACCTCTTTTATTTAACTCTCCTAATTTAAAGCCTAACTCAAACAAGATAAGGTCACTAAAATTATAGAATTTATCTGTAACTAGCATGTAGAGCATGTTAAGCCTGGATATATTGACTGAATCAAAATTACTGATTTTTCCTGAAAAGACCTTTGTCATTACATCACACATAAAACTCCATTCTTTCCTAAGACCCATTCTCCTAATGTCACTTAATTTAGAAGTAGAAAGAGCATAGTTCATGGAATAAATATTAATTATATCAGTGTCAGTGTATGGTGAGGTCACAGTGTTATCAGGAATCTTGTAACATGCTTTTATAACATCACTATTGATACAAAATTCTTTACCTTTAATGGTGAGTGTGATTGTCTTATTTGTAGAGTTGTATGTAGCAGTGGTCCACAACTCTTCAACAACTTCACAAAATATTGTGGGTGATTCCAGTATGGCATAGCTGAGCTTGTAATTCTTCATAAAGTCCATCATCTTGTGATAGTCACCAGATTGCTGAATACCTTTGTTCACTAGTGCAGTAAAATTGTTCTTCTCATAAATGAACCCAGTTTGTGACATAATCTTTATAATAGGTGCCATTGTTAGAGAATAAGAGCTTGAAGAGAAAGAGAGTAAGTGCTTTGAGAGAGAATGAAATTTGAGAAGTTGATTTGAGAATGATAAAAGAAAAGCAATTGAAATGAAATAAGCTTTTATACCAAAAAAAATAACTGTTAAAAATAATAAAGTAATATAAAGTAACCAATAGAAATTGCCTAAAATAGCCATTTAAAAATAAACTGTAAAAATTCCACTCATTATCCGTCGTGTTATGCTTACAAACTGTAAGTATACTCGATGGATAATGTTCAGGAAATTAACGGCTAAGATTAAGACAATTCGACGGATGAGGATAAACTATTATTCGTCGAGTCATAAAATATTCCATAAAAATAATTGATTTTTATTGGCAAATTGTATACCGACGGATGATCAAACTCGATGGATAAAGATCATCCGTCGAGATGTAATTTTTGACTTAGCCAAAATTTCATCCAAGACTGAAAAGTCCATTAAATTTCTGGCTGCATTTCAACTTGCAAATTATCTAATAAAGATTTAGGAATAATTAAGCATACCTAACTCACTTACCAACCTAGAGAAGGTGGATTCATCCAGTGGCTTGGTAAAGATATCTGCAAGCTGCTTCTCACTTGGAACAAAATGTAGTTCTACAGTACCATTCATTACATGTTCCCTTATGAAGTGGTACTTGATATCTATGTGCTTTGTCCTTGAATGTTGTACTGGATTTTCAGTGATGGCAATTGCACTTGTGTTATCACAGAAAATAGGAATCCTCTCAACTTGCAAACCATAGTCTAGCAATTGATTTTTCATCCATAATATTTGTGCACAGCAACTACCAGCAGCAATATATTCAACTTCAGCTGTAGAAGTAGAAACTGAATTTTGCTTTTTACTGAACCAGGACACATGCTTATTTCCTAGAAATTGACAGGTTCCTGTTGTACTTTTTCTATCAATTCTACAACCTGATAATCTGCATCTGAATAACCAGTTAGATCAAAACCAAAATCTCTAGGGTACCAAATGGCAAGTTTTGGTGTTCCCTTGAGATATCTGAAAATTCTCTTACTAGCTATTAAGTGAAATTCTCTAGGATCAACCTGAAATCTAGCACATAAACATGTAACAAACATTATATCTGGCCTACTAGCTGTTAATTACAAAAGTGAGCCAACCATGCCCCTATAACTTGAAATATCCACAGACTTTTCAGTATTGTTTAATTCAAGTTTAGTTGCAGTGGCCATGGGAGTTTTTGCAGATGTGCAATCCACTAGATCAAACTTCTTTAAAAGATCAAAAATGTATTTAGTTTGACTAATGAATATTCTATCACTAACATGCTTAACTTGTAAACCAAAAAAGTAAGTCAGTTCTCCTACATACTCATTTCATACTTACTTTGCATCAATTTGGCAAACTTTTTGCAAAATTTCTCATCTGTAAAGCCAAAAATAATATCATCTACATAAATTTGAAAAAGTATACTAGAGCCATTAACATTTCTGAAAAATAAAGTTTTATCTACAGTACCTCTTGTGAAGTGATTTTCCAAAAGGAACTTTGATAAAGTGTCACACCAGGCTCTAGGTGCTTGCTTCAATCCATAAAGTGCTTTCAAAAGATAATAGACATGTTCTGGAAAATTTAGATCTTCAAAACCAGGAGGTTGACTAACATAGACTTCCTCCTCCAAATCTCCATTCAGAAAGGCACTTTTGACATCCATTTGATAGACCTTGAAATTGGCATGAGCTGCATAGGCTAAGAAGATTATGATGGCTTCAAGTCTTGCAACACGAGCAAATGTTTCATCAAATTATATTCCTTCTTGTTGACAATAGCCCTTAGCAACCAATCTAGCTTTGTTCCTGACTACTATGCCATTTTCATCCATCTTATTTCTGAATACCCACTTGGTGTCTATTGAATTCTTTCCTTTAGGTTTGGGCACCAGCTTCCATACATTATTCCTTTAAAATTGGTTTAGCTCCTCCTGCATAGCTAAAATCCAATCAGGATCCAACAAAGCTTCTTCTACCTTCTTTGGTTCTTCATTGGAAAGAAAGCTGCTATATAGACATTCTTCTTGAGTTGCTCTCCTTGTTTGACCTCTAGAAGATACATTACCAATTATTAGCTCAAAGGGGTGATCTTTTGTCCATTTTCTTTGTTGAGGTAGATTAGCTCTAGATGAAGAGGCCTCATTATTGTCTTGATGTATGATTGAGTTTAGATTATTAGAAATACCCCCTGAGTTTGTGGATCTTTGATTTGAGAAAGGGGAACTTTCTATAGGTGATTTATCTTGATTTCCAGCTTCTCTTGATAAGCCAACGGATGGTGAATTTTGAGTACCAACGAATGAAGCTGGTTGTCTCCCGACGGATAAAGCAGATTGCCTCCCGATGAATGAAATATTATGCAACTCGACAGATGTTGAGTTTTGTGCTTCATTGGTAGTAGATTTGTATGCATTATCTATAGATACTGTTTCTTGATCACTTTCATCATCACTGTCATCACTAACCATCTCCACATTGTCAAATTTGAGGCTCTCATGGTAATCTCCATCTTGCAGTCCTTCAATCTTTTTATCATCAAACACAACATGTACTGATTCCACAACAATATTGGTTCTTAGATTGTAGACTCTATATGCTTTACCAACAGCATATCCAACAAAAATTCCTTCATCTGCTTTAGCATCAAACTTCCCATTTTGATCAGTTTGATTTCTCATAATATAGCATTTGCAGCCAAAGACATGAAGAAAATTTAGAGTTGGCTTCTTATTTTTGAACAATTGATAGGGAGTCATGCATTTTGCTTGATTAACCAGTGAAATATTCTGAGTGTAGCATGCAGTATTTACAGCTTCAGCCTAGAAATATGTTGGTAGTTTAGATTCTTCAAGCATTGTCCTTGCAGCTTCAATAAGTGATCTGTTCTTTCTTTCCACTACTCCATTCTGTTGTGGAGTTCTTGCTGCTGAAAACTCATGCAGAATCCCATTTTCCTCACAAAGTGCTCTCATGATAGAATTCTTGAACTCAGTTCCATTGTCACTCCTGATTCTTCTAACCTTGAAATCAGGATGATTATTGACTTGCCTTATGTGATTGATAATGATTTCACTAGCCTCATCTTTAGACTTTAGGAAATATGTCCAAGGGAACTTTGAGAAATCATCTACAAATACTAGGCAAAATCTTTTCCTTGAGATGGATAACACATTGACTGGTCCAAACAAATCCATGTGTAGCAGTTGCAAAGGTTCTTCAATTGTTGAATAGAGTTTCTTCCTGAATGATGCTTTAATCTGTTTCCCCTTTTGGCAGGCATCACACAATCCATCCTCAGAAAACTCCACTAGAGGAATGCCTCTAACCAGTTCTTGCTTTACTAGCTCATTCATGGTCTTGAAGTTTAAATGGGATAGCTTCTTGTGCCATAGCCAACTTTCATCCTGACTGGCTTTACTGAGAAGACAAGTAACAGATTCTGTAGTAGATGAGTTGAAATCAGCTAGGTACACATTTCCTTTTCTTATACCAGTGAAAACCACTTGTTGCTTCTTTTATTAGTCACAACACAGGCTTCTAAGTTGAAGGTTACTGAGTTGCCTTTATCACAAAGCTGGCTAATACTCAACAAGTTGTGTTTGAGACCATCCACTAAGGCAACTTCCTCAATCATGACATTGTCCTTTGAAATCATGCTATATCCCACAGTATAACCCTTGTTGTCATCTCCAAAAGTAATACTTGGGCCAGCTCTCTCCTTAAACTCTGTGAGCAGGGTAGAATCAAGTTGATTTTGGTACCCGAGTTTCCTTGGGTCCTGCCTTGTTAGCTTTCTTTTTCTGTTTCTTAGGCTTTATCTCATTTGACTTGGGAATATCAGATTCATCCTTGGTCATTTGAGTTGGTGTCACACCCCCGACTTAACAAACAAAATAAATATAACTATTACAATATTTAAAAGAAAGTAAACATAACTGAATCCAAGATCTTACAGTTTAGGGTTTGGATCAGCCCAACACTACCATCTATTATAACTGATTTTAATATCGAGTCCTCACACAAAACTATCTCTTATTCTACCTGAGCTCGGACATACGCATCGGCGTCACAGGTCTTACGTGCTGTTTGCTTGAATCTAACCATAGCTGCTAGCTGTAATATCAGGGTAAAGCAAGGAGTGAGCCAAATGCTCAACAAGTGCTAAACTATATGGTACAAAACATAAATCGAGATATATATAAAAGAATGACATTGTGAAGGCATGACCAGTAATATCAAGAAATAAAACTTTGAGTGATGGCATCATTTGCTTGAATCAAAACATTTTCAAAATCATAACTTAAACAAAATCATTTTATGACGCTACGGATTACAGCCGGTGATCAGCTGTGAAGTAATCCCGAACCTCGCTAGGTTCTAAAACATTAATGGGATCCCTAGGCAACTTTTAAGCCTACAATATAAGTGTGGAAAGGACTCGCATCTCAGCCCAGATCCACTATTCAAAGATAACATTTATCCCCCTTTGGGACTGAAAATCCACATTTTAATCATTTCAAAAACTGATGCTGATTTATAATAAAATCTCTTAAATATTAAACATTTTTATCAAGGGATTATAGATCAACTTTGAAACACTGGAAATATGTCACCAAATTTCAGGGCCATGATCCACTAGACTTTACTATATTAGGGTAATTGAAAGGTTTCCATACACAAGAACTTTGACAAGGAGATTTAGCAAGGCTATTGAATAATATGAAAGAGTAATGCCAAACTAGGCTTAAAGCAATGGTTTTCGACAAGGTACAAGTACTAGAACATCAAGAAGATAAGCTTCAAGAATACTAGGGGTGTTAAGGTATGAAGAAAATGATCTTTAGCTCAAGGTATATCAGGATTGTCGAACTTTAGGGTAAGAAAAAAAAAGGGTTATCAATCAATTAAGAACAACTTTAAAGAATATCTGGCTTTTAGGTATCAAGGTACAGTTTCTATTGGGGTTCAAGCATCAGGGTGAGATGTCAATATTTTAGGAATCAATAGCATGTTAATCAAGAAGATCAATCAAGTATTATATCAAATCTTTATTTTATAATGGCATTCCAATTACTTTGATATACTAGCGTGATACGACTTTTGATCTACTTGCAATATGTACTTGAGGGTTCATGGACTTTCTATATAATATAAAGATAGATTTAACAATCGCTTGGTTCAAGTATATCAAGATAACTCAGGATAATCGCATCAATATATATGAACTAATTATCACACATTTGCAGTGTAAACGAAAAACAGGTTGAATCACTTGCTTTCAAATAGGCTGGTCTGGTTGTTAGTGTATACTGAAAATATTTATTTGAAGTATGTACATTTATTTCTGGCCAGTTTATTTGAGAATCATTTGAATGTTTACATGTTGTCTAATATTATATATTGTGAACAATCTAGTATCAAATGGGATACAGAATATTAGATTGTTAAATACGGTTATATAATATAATAATTTTCACAGCACAGGTGGTGTTGGACAATCCACTGGTATGGTTGTAGTATTATTTAGATTAGTTTATATTGATTAATAAATAATACTAGTATACTTTGTGTAGATTGAACAGGATCAAATTTAGAATTGTTCCCTTAATACTGATTAAGAAGGAGAACTAAGATTCTATGTTATTATTAATGCTTAGGTTCTTAATCCGGAAATAGTAATTGACACGTGTATATAATTTACATGTTTTGATTTATATATAAAATAATTCTTTTGAATTATATCATTATATTTTGGGTGATGGAATTATATACATGGTGGATATTATTTATTGAAGGAATCCATGTCCTGATAATATTGGGGTTAATGATGTCCCCTTGAAAGCTCAAAAAGATTTAATTATATGAAACCCTGCAGGTGGAATTTATTCTGGCATAATTAAATAAAGGTTGAGTGGATGATCAAGGATAAAAGATATTAATTAAATAACTTATCAGTAATTTATTTAATTAATGGACATATGATATTTTAAACATGGGGAATTTAATAAGCAAATAATATTGGAACCGAATTAATTAAATTACGGTATTAGGAAAGGTAGTGCAAATATTAATTCTTTAGTGGATTGAATTAATATTTAATTACATTGGGCTAGGCTCAAGATGTAATTAGAAGGCCCAACCTAATTATCCATGGTCCCTATTGTAGTCAATATATATTCTTATTCTCTTCTTGCTTGGAATTGTGTGAAAACATATTGTAGCCACCAAGGAGCAAGAAGAGAGGATAACTTGAGAAGACGGAGGCCACACTTCGCTCAAGGGAATTTGGGAATACAATAGAAGAGCGTGGAATCAACCATTAACAAGGTAATCCTCTTTTCGTAATCTTTATCGTAAAACGTAGTAACACCCTAAGTCCGTGGTTCCCAACAATTGGTATCAGAGCCTGGTAATGGGTTTTACGTTTTATGATATAATGTCCATGTCATAATTATATATGCGTCTATATAGTGTTTTTCTTGTATTGGTTTTGATGCAGGTTGTTAATCCACTATTATGGCCATGTATATTTTAGTTATGTGTTTGGATCCCACGTGGTTTAATCGTGGTTAATTTTTATTTTGGTTTCCATGTGGTTTAATCGTGGTTGTAATTTACACGAGGGTTGATCGTGTTAGAATAGATTTTACAAAATTAGTTTTGTATTAGATCTATTTTTTTTATAATTGTTTCGGGTATTTTGTAATAGTTATGTGCGATCGGAAATCAATTCCGGTAGTTTTTTGTTCCGCTGTGCGATTACAAGGGGCTGCTGTTGATGATTGGATCGAACAAAATCAAAACAAAACTCACAGAAAAGCAACAGGCGCGCGCGCTGCGGCCGCTGGGACTGCTGGGGCTGCTGGGGCTGCTGCGGCAGCTGGGACTGCTGCGGCAGCTGGGACTGCTGGGGCTGCTGGGGCTGCTGGGGCTTCTGGGGGCGTCGGGGCGCGCTTGGGGCAGATTTTTTTTGAGAACTGGATTTTTTTTTCAAGGGCCATAATAGTGGAAAATTTATTTTAATTTTTTCCATTAAATTTTAATTATTGCTTTAATTTATTGATTATGTGTGTCGTTAATTATGTGTGTAATTCTTTTAAAATTGCATGTTTAACTTAATTAGGACGACATGGACATAAATTTTATTTATTGCTTTAATTAAATGTTATATGTTGCTAAAATTATGTGTGTATTTTGAATGCATGATTAGATATAATTATAACAACATAGGGCCCCATTTAATTTTAAAATTCCTCAATTTTAATAAAAAAAAAATCTAAGTGGGAGAGGGAATTAATATGAAATTAAATCCCATGGTCTCCATTATTGGTTGTAGGTAATTTAACATAAAGACGAATATAAATTATATATACGTCACCCATCGTGGCATGTAATTTATGGTGTCTAGAATGTTATAGAAATTACTAGAACAAACTTCTTAAATTAATAAATTTTGAAAGGAATAAATACGGATTTTCTTTATTTCTGATTTGGGGCGATTTTGTCAAAAACGGGTTCATCGAACTTGTAAGGCTGTGGGTTTTAAGCGAGACCGATGTGACTCCTCCACTACCTGGAAATCAAACCATTGATGAATATTGAATTGAAGTATTCTATTCAAGGCAAAATTACGAATATTGGAAGGTATACACGCCACCCATCGTGGCGTACCAAGTTCCATAGATTTCGAATAATTTAAGATTTGATGATGGTATACACTTAGCTATGAAAAATAATATAGACCACCCCAACGTGGCACATTGTTTAGTAATAGGACCGAAGTAACATTTAAACAAAATTAGGTGGTATACATGTCACACATCGTGGCGTACCAGAAGCTTATGGTGTTTATATGTTAGTGCATTAAATTTTAATAATTGTTAGAGGAATCAATAGATCTTAATAATTAATGCACCCTTATTTATGTGATGTTTTTATGCATGATTCTCAGGATAAAATGGGTTTTAATCCACTATTCACCATACTTAAGGATAACAAACTTACCGGACCTAACTATATTGAATGGAAACGAAATTTGGACATTGTGTTGACTGCTGAGGAGTACAAGTTTTGCACTTATCAACCCAAGCCTGAACAGCCTGCTGTTGATGCTCCTGAAGATGAGAAAGAGTATTATAAATGGTGGATTAAGGCTGATGAAATGTCGCGATATTACATTCTGGCAGCAATGTCGGGTGTTTTGCAACATCAACATCAGTCTATGGCCACTGCTTCGGATATGCTCCTTAATCTCAAGGAACTTTTTGGAGATCAGAATAGGGCTGCTAGGCAAGTAGCCATGAAGGCTTTAATGAACACTCAGATGGCTGAAGGCACACCTGTAAGGGATCATGTTCTCAAGATGATGTCTCATCTGAATGAGATAGAGATCCTTGGTGCTGAACTTGACGGGGAAACCTAGATTGACATTATCCTTATGAGCTTGTCCAGGAGTTTTGAGCAGTTCCGCTTGAATTACAACATGAACAAGAGGCAGTATAGTCTCGCGGAACTGCTGACAGAACTTTAGGCAGCTGAAGGATTATTTCGGCAGAGTGTTCAAGTGAATGTGGCAGAGAAAGGTTCTTCCTCTAAGCCGAAAGGTATTAAGAAGAAGAAAAAGGCTCAGACACAGAAAGCTGTGAAGGCAGTGGGAGTTCAGGGTGGTGTAAAAAAGCCTAAGGGAAAGTGCTTCAGATGCAAACAGTCAGGTCACTGGAAACAGGATTGTCTTCTTCCTAAGAAGACAAACAATACTGGTATGTCTCTTTCTCTAGTTACAGAAACATTTATAAAGGCTATATCTATGAGCACTTGGTGTGTAGATACAGGAGCCACTGATCATGTTTGTAATTCCATGTAGGGGTTCCAACTATCTAGAATGCTTAGAGATGGTGAGATATACGTGTTTATGGGAGATGCTACGAAAGTAGCAGTAGTTGCAGTAGGAGTTATTCATTTATCTTTTGGTTCTGATAGGATTTTGGTTTTGAACAATTGTCTTTATGTACCTTCATTTAGAAGGAATTTAATTTCGGTTTCTAAACTTGCTTTGGATGGTTATAATGTTTGTTTGGATCGTAATGTTTCTATTATGATGAATAAACGAATTATATGTTCCGGTACATTGCAAGACAATTTGTATATAATTAATCCTAGTCAACCTGCACTGCAACTGCAATTTAGGGAATTGAACCACACATCTTCTAACTCTACTAAAAGAAAGGAACCTTCTAGTTTGAACCAAACATATCTTTGGCTCTTGAGATTAGGTCATATTAACTTGAGGAGGATTCAAAGACTGGTAGTAGACGGGCCTTTAAGCTCATTGGCAGTGGAGCCATTTCCAGTTTGTGAATCCTGCTTGGAAGGTAAAATGACTAATAGGCCTTTCAAGGCAAAAGGGAATAGAGCCAAACAACTGTTAGAATTGGTTCACTCTGATTTATGTGGACCCATGAATATCCAAGCAAGAGGTGGTTATGAATATTTCATCACTTTCATTGATGATTATTCTAGATATGGGTACGTTTATTTGTTGCACCGTAAGTCTGAGTGCTTTGATAAGTTCAAAGAGTACAAAGCTAAAACGGAGAAGCGACTTAATAAAAGTATCAAGTCACTACGATCAGATCGTGGTGGCGAATACTTGCTTGGAAAATTTAGGGAATATTTATCAGAAAATGGGATAGAATCCCAGTTAACTGCACCAGGCACACCCCAGCAGAACGGTGTAGCAGAGAGAAGGAACCAGACTCTTTTAGAGAGTGTTAGATCGATGATGAGTTATTCGGATTTACCCAAGTCATTTTGGGGACATGCCTTAGAGACAACAGCTTATCTTCTGAACTTAGTACCTTCTAAGTCGGTTCCTAAAACCCCCTTAGAATTGTGGACCGGGGATAAACCGAGTCTAAGACATATTCGAATATGGGGTTGTCCAGCACATGTGCTGAACAAGAACACGACTAAGTTAGAATCTCGTACAGAAGTAAGGTTGTTTGTAGGCTACCCCATGGGAACGAAAGGATATTTATTTTATAGTCCGAAGAATCGGGATGTCATTGTTAGCACCAATGCAAGATTCTTGGAGGAGGACTATATAATGAATCACAAACCCATGAGTAGTGTCGTTTTAGAGGAACTAGTGGGAGGGACAAATAATACCCATGAAGCTGTAGTACAAGTAGAACAACCACAACATAATGTACAACCTATCACTAATACCGCACCAGTGCCTCGTCGTAGTGGGAGGGTTGTTCAACAGCCTGATAGATTCATGTTTTTGGGAGAGTCTTCAGACTTGGTCCCTGGTGAACATGATGATGATCCCCGTACATACGAAGAGGCAGTACAAGACAAAGATACAGATATTTGGCAAAAGGCGATGGAATCTGAGATAGAATCAATGTATTCTAATCAGGTCTGGGAGCTCGTGGAACCACCTAAAGATATAAAACCTATTGGATGTAAGTGGATCTACAAGAAAAAGAGGGGATTAGATAAAAAGGTGAAAGCCTGGAAAGCAAGACTTGTTGCGAAAGGGTATACTCAGAAAGAAGGTATCGATTATGAGGAAACCTTTTCACCGGTAGTCATGCTTAAGTCAATCCGTATTCTTTTATCTATAGCAGCTCATCTCGATTATGAGATTTGGCAAATGGATGTCAAGACAGCTTTTCTTAATAGAAGTCCTGAAGAAACCATCTATATGCAGCAACCAAAAGGATTCATTAAGGAAGGCCAAGAGCATCTGGTATGTAAGCTTAAGAGGTCTATTTATGGACTTAAACAAGCTTCTAGAGACTGGAATATTCGTTTTGATCAAGCAATCCAGTCATATGGATTTGATCAAAGTCCAAGCGAATCGTGCGTGTATAAGAGAAGTGAAGGTAATGCAGTGGTTTTTCTAGTACTATATGTAGATGATATTTTACTCATTGGAAACAATGTTGAGATGTTGTCATCAGTAAAGGCATGGTTGTTCAAACAATTTGACATGAAGGACTTAGGTAAAGCGGCATACATCCTTGGGATCAAAGTTATAAGGGATCGCAAGAAAAGGATGTTGGCTTTATCTCAAGAGCCCTACATTGATGAAGTATTAGCTCGTTTTAACATGCAGAACTCCAAGAAAGGTTTTTTACCTTTTAAGCATGGAGTTGCTCTATCTAAGAAGCAGTGTCCTTCGACACCTAAGGATATAGAAAGCATGAAAGCAGTTCCTTATGCTTCAGCATGTGGAAGCTTAATGTATGTTATGTTATGTATGAGGCCTGACATCTGCTTTGCTGTAGGCATGGTTAGTAGATATCAGTCGAACCCAGGTCAGGAACATTGGAGTGCAGTAAAAACTATACTCAAGTACCTGAGAAGGACTAAGGAGTATATGTTAATTTACAAGGCCTCAGATCTATTTCCTTTGGGATAAACTGATTCAGATTTCCAATCAGATAGGGATAAGAGGAAATCAACCTCGGGATATGTTTTTACTTTGGGAGGTGGAGCCGTTATATGGAGGAGTGTAAAGCAGAAATGCATTGCAAACTCCACCATGGACGCCGAGTACGTGGCGGCCTCTGAGGCTGCCAAGGAGGCTGTATGGTTTAGGAACTTCCTTTTGGACTTAGATGTGGTACCTAATTTGCCTAGGAGCTTGAAGGTGTATTGTGATAACACTGGTGCTGTGGCAAATTCAAAGGAACCGCGAGACCACAAAGCAGCTAAACATATTGAACGTAAGTATGATCTCATACGAGGAATCGTAAAGCGAGGGGATATAGTTGTGGCTCACATATCATCAGAAGACAACCGAGCAGATCCTTTCATAAAGAGCTTGCCAACCAAGGTTTTTGACAAGCATGTGGAAGCGATAGGAGTCAGATGGATGGACACATAGATTTTTATGTAATAGTGGATTAAATAAACACTGATGTACACATAGAATATTTTGAGTATAAGTGGGAGATTGTTAGTGTATACTGAAAATATTTATTTGAAGTATGTACATTTATTTCTGGCCAGTTTATTTGAGAATCATTTGAATGTTTACATGTTGTCTAATATTATATATTATGAACAATCTAGTATCAAATGGGATACAGAATATTAGATTGTTAAATACGGTTATATAATATAATAAGGTTCACAGCACAGGTGGTGTTGGACAATCCACTGGTATGGCTGTAGTATTATTTAGATTAGTTTATATTGATTAATAAATAATACTAGTATACTTTGTGTATATTGAACAGGATCAAATTTAGAATTGTTCCCTGAATACTGATTAAGAAGGAGAACTAAGATTCTATGTTATTATTAATGCTTAGGTTCTTAATCCGGAAATAGTAATTGACACGTGTATATTACTTACATGCTTTGATTTATATATGAAATAATTCTTTTGAATTATATCATTATATTTTGGGTGATGGAATTATATACATGGTGGATATTATTTATTGAAGGAATCCATGTCCTGATAATATTAGGGTTAATGATGTCCCCTTGAAAGCTCAAAAAGATTTAATTATGTGAAACCCTGCAGGTGGAATTTATTCTGGCATAATTAAATAAAGGTTGAGTGGATGATCAAGGATAAAAGATATTAATTAAATAAATTATCAGTAATTTATTTAATTAATGGACATATGATATTTTAAATATGGGGAATTTAATAAGCAAATAATATTGGAATCGAATTAATTAAATTACGGTATTAGGAAAGGTAGTGCAAATATTAATTTTTTAGTGGATTGAATTAATATTTAATTACATTGGGCTAGGCTCAAGATGTAATTAAAAGGCCCAACCTAATTATCCATGGTCCCTATTGTAGCCTATATATATTCTTATTCTCTTCTTGCTTGGAATTGTGTGAAAACATATTGTAGCCACCAAGGAGCAAGAAGAGAGGATAACTTGAGAAGACGGAGGCCACACTTCGCTCAAGGGAATTTGGGAATACAATAGAAGAGCGTGGAATCAACCATTAACAAGGTAATCCTTTTTTCATAATTTTTATCATAAAACGTAGTAACACCCTAAGTCCGTGGTTCCCAACACTGGTCTTGCTGGTAGGAGCAACTGGAAGCTTTACCCGACCTTTATGGAAAGTTTACCCTCGTCTCGAGATCCTATAATAATAACCTCATTATAATATATTCTCACCAACTTAACCTATTTACAACCCGAAATTAAACACAAATGACACTTAGGCCTAAATGCACTCAACTTATAATCACCTTATAAATACCATAGTCCACATAGCCACATATACTCACATATCATATTTTAACATCAAATAATATCACACACATCATAATGCAACACTAGGCTTGGATGATCTCGACCCACAACTTAAGTCACTTGGTCGCTAAACTACACAAAGTCTCCAAATTTTGGCTTTCTTACTCAGTGTGCCTTTACTAAACTATCCAAAAACTATTGACCCTCACTTGGGCCTTTAACACTAATGGCTTTATACTATCTTGCAAACATAGTGGTCAACCTAGGTCTCACTCATAAGTGCTCTAAAACTATGTGGTAAGTGAAAGTGCTCACTGGAGTAAATTTCAGAATGACATCTATGGTATCTTGAGTGCATTAGACACTTCAAAACTACAAGTTTACCTCCAAAACTTCTACCTTAGACTCTTCTGACCGTAAGGCATCTCTCAAACTTGATGTGGCTCAAGGGTCTAGCTTGGGCCTCCTTGGGCCTAAGCTCAAAGTCCATGGTTCCCCTGTTTTTCTGGGCAGAAAACGCCCTGACTTGAACTAACTTGTGACACATAATTCTAACTCAAATCCTATGAACTATGGTTGTAAAAACTCCTCTGACACTCCCTCTAACTAAGGCCCAACAGGGCCTAATGAGGGCCTACCCATGACATGGTCAAAACTTCCTATTTCTAAGTTGCAATAAAACTGTCCCCTGCTGGACAGATTATGTGATTCCACTCGTGCACCTATCCAAACGACTTGAAAATCTCCAACAAACACCTAAAACCTTTTATATACTCCTAATGCTAGCTTCTGGTGGCTTGGGCCTCAAAGTGCACAACAATTACATGGTCAAAACTCACTCTAAACCTCAGGGTACCAAACTGGTTTTCTGCAGAAACTAAGACTCTTCTTTCTCCAAGGTTCTCACTTAACAAACCCAACCACCAACAACCAAAATACCCAAACCATAAGTTAACTATGGTGATCTACTGAACTAAATTCCTTACACTCAAAATAGGCTTAGTGGAGATCATCCTTACCTAGGGTGCAACATAGCAAAACAAAGGAAATCACATTACACCAATACAAGTCATCAAGTTTTCAAGGACAACAACTTTAACCTTTATGATAAATATAAATGAAATAACATCACATATTAAGAAGCACAATTATTAATTAATATCTTAACTTAACTAAAATTAAGGTTTACTAGCAAAATATCACTTCGAATGGTCAATAACTTCCAAAATTCAAGAGAAATCTACATGCATGCATGACCTCGAGTCTTTTAAACCAAAACATCATGATTTCCAAATAAATTTTCATTTTAACTCAACATGCAAATCTATCATGGTTTATATCTAAATGACCACCTAGCATGCAAAGGTTTTTACCAAGATTTCACTAAGATTTTCATGTTATTATCACAAAATGAAACAAAGCAACCAAAGCACCATCCATTCAGCTCCTATCAAGTCATGGCCGAATGGATTAGGGTGAAAACAATATTTGCATAAGTGCAACACACTCATGTTTAGCCTTTCTCAGCCCTATGATACTATAACTCATGGTGAAAGCCTTGAATTCACAAGAATCTAGGATATTCACTTTGAGTTTAACAAAAAACATCACCATGCAAAGTCAACACATAAGTTTTCTACTCTAAACTCTTGGGATACACATGAACAACATGTAGGGAGTAAGATTACTTGATTATAGGATGATTATTTGAGTGAAGAAAAGAAGAAAGAAGGGGATGGGGCTTCGGTTTTGGAAATTACCGAGAGGGGGGGAGGAAAGCCGAGAGGGAGGAGGAGAAGAAGAGGAGAGGGAAGTGGTGGAGTGAAAGTGGAGTGGTGATCACTTCCTTGATTTGTTTTTATATCTTGATTTGACTATAATGTGAGTGGGTTTGGGTAATGACAAAAGTAACCTTCTAGCTAGAGTTAGGCTATCTTACATGCAAGGTCAAGGAGGTAATTTAGCTAATAAATCAAGAGTTAGTGGGTTTAGAAATGTCTTCTTTGTCCTTGAAGAGTATAGAATGGTGGTTTGCATGCAAGGGCTTCCTTGTAATTTGCTAATTATTACAACTAAAATTTGTAAAGATTTATTTTTATAAAATAAAATACAAGTTCAAAAATTATAAAATTTATACCATAAAATAACTTGGATTTTTAGAAATTTTATAAAATCACTTTCGAAATTTGTGAACAAAATAACTTTTAAAAGAAAATTTCTCCAAGGTTTAGAATATTCCTTATAAATCAAAAATAAAGGAAATAAATAAACTTTTACTTTGAAAAATCATATACTACATACAACAAATTTATGATGCAGAAATTTTCACTCACACAAACGTACAATCATTGAATATATTTTCATTCGGCTTTATTATTATACCAAATCCACAAATAATATTACACAAAAATACCGGTCATAACATCCTCTCCCCCTTAAGGGATTCTGTCCCCAGAATCTAAGAGAACAGATGAGGATACCGGGAACGCATATCAGACTCTAACTTCCAAGTTGATTCTTCGACCTTGGGGTTCCTCCAAAGTACTTTCACTAACTTTACCAACTTATTCCTAAGATTCTTTACTTGCCAGTCGAGTAATTTGACTGGTTGCTCTACATATGACAGGTCTGCCTGAATTTCTACAGGCTCATATTCTATCACATGGCTGGCGTCAGGATTGTACTTTTTAAGCAATGACACATGGAACACATTATGCACATGTTGATACTGAGGCGGTAAGGCTAACTCGTAGGCTACCTTCCCCACTTGACTCAAAATCTCAAAAGGACCTATATATCTAGGTGCTAACTTCCCCTTCTTGCCAAATCTAGACAACCCTTTTCTTGGTGACACTTTCAACAAAACGGCTTCGCCTACTTGGAATCGAACATCCTTCCGTGCTGGATCCGCATACTTCCTCTGTCTATCTTGAGCAGCAAGCAACCTCTTCTGAATTATCTTGACTGTTTCATGCAACTGTTGTACCAATTCTGAGCCTAGAATCCTTCCTTCTCCTACTTCATTCCAACTTATCGGCGATCTACATTTTCGTCCGTACAAAGCTTCGGATGGCGGCATGCCAATACTGGAGTGATAGCTGTTGTTGTAAGAGAATTCTATCAATGGCAAGTGGTCGTCCCAACTTCTTACAAAATCGATTGCACAACTGCGCAACATGTCTTCGATTGTTTGAATTGTCCTTTCGCTCTGACCATCGGTCTGCGGGTGGTACGCCGTACTCATGTTCAACTTCGTGCCAAGACTTTCATGAAATTGCTTCCAGAATCTCGAGTTAAATCGGGGATCTCTGTCTGAAACTATCGATACGGGTACTCCATGCCTTAGTACGATTTCACGCACGTACAGATGAACTAATTTGCCCAATGACGACATCTCATTAATTGGAAGAAAATGCGCTGACTTTGTAAGGCGATCAATTATAACCCATATAGCGTCATGTCCGGATTTTGTTCGCGGTAGTCCCACTATAAAGTCCATAGCAATATTTTCCCATTTCCATTATGGAATCTTTAGGGGTTGAATTAATCCGCTTGGTCGTTGATGTTCTGCCTTCACTTTCTGACAAGTATAACACTTTGCAACCCATTCTGCCACGTCTCGCTTCATATTTGGCCACCAAAAGTTCTGCTTTAAGTCCCGATACATCTTGTTGCATCCCAGGTGGATTGAAAATCTTGAATTGTGGGCTTCTTGTAGAATCTCATTCTTCAATTCAGGTACATGAGGAATCCAAATTCTTGAGGAAAACCTTAGTATACCTTGCTCATCCCTTTGAGTGCCAATCTCTTCTCCAGTCAGTTGATTCTTCTCTCTCTCCATTACTTTTTCCTGACATTTCCTTATCCTTTCCACTAGTGTTGGCTGAAAAGTCATTGCACGACAAACTTCTTCAACTATTCCATAATTATAAAGTTCTAATCCAAATTTCTTAATCTCTTCAGACAATTCCTTTGGTGTTGCCATCATATTCAATCTCTCCTTCCTACTTAAAGCATCGGCTACAACATTCGCCTTTCCAGGATGATAATTTATCGAGCAATCGTAGTCCTCGATCAATTCCAACCATCTCATTTGCCTCATATTAAGCTCCTTCTGAGTGAAAATGTACTTTAAACTCTTGTGATCTGTGTAGATTTCACACTTTTCTCCGTAGAGGTAATGTCTCCAAATCTTAAGTGCGAACACTATGGCGGCTAGTTCCAAGTCATGTGTCGGGTACTTCAACTCATGCGGTTTTAACTGTCTTGACGCATACGCGATCACCTTATTGTGTTGCATTAGCACACAGCCCAATCCTTTATGTGAAGCGTCGCTGAAAATCACA
Source organism: Apium graveolens (assembly GCF_009905375.1). Taxonomy (NCBI): domain Eukaryota; kingdom Viridiplantae; phylum Streptophyta; class Magnoliopsida; order Apiales; family Apiaceae; genus Apium; species Apium graveolens. The sequence continues at coordinate 56,288,760 of NC_133647.1, forward strand.
AAGTTTCCTTGGTCATCTGGTAGTACTAACACCGGAGCCGTTACCCATCTCTGTTTCAACTCTTGAAAGCTATTCTCACATTCTGCACTCCATTCGAACTTCTGATTATTCCTGGTTAACTTAGTCAATGGCGTGGTGATTTTCAAAAAATCCTTGACAAACCTTCTATAATACCCTGCCAATCCTAGAAAACTTCGCACTTCCGTAGGTGTCTTTGGCCTCTCCTAACTCATTATCGCCTCAATCTTTGCCAGATCTACTTTAACTCCTTCATTTCCAATGATATGCCCCAAAAATTGAACTTCCTTCAACCAAAACTCACATTTGGAAAACTTGGCATACAACTTCTCTTGCTGGAGTATCTCCAATGCTATCCATAGGTGCTGCTTATGTTCTTCTACCGACTTAGAATAAATAAGGATGTCATCAATGAATACCACTACGAACTTGTCCAAATACTTTTTAAATACCCGATTCATCAGATCCATTAATGCGGCTGGGGCATTAGTCAATCCAAACGGCATTACTAAAAATTTATAATGTCCATATCTGGTCCTGAATGCTGTCTTGGGAATATCTTCTTCCTTGATCTTTAGTTGATGGTATCCTGATCTCAAGTCAATCTTTGAAAAGCACTTTGCTCTCTTCAGTTGATCAAATAGGTCATCAATTCTTGGTAGCGGGTAGCGGTTTTTAATCTTTACCTTATTCAACTCCCGATAATCTATACATAGCCGCATACTTCCATCTTTCTTCCTTACAAACAGAACAGGTGCTCCCCATGGTGATGTACTTGGCTGAATCACTCCTTTATCCAACAATTCTTGTTGCTGGCCCGCCAACTCTTTCATTTCTGCTGGTGCCATCCTATATGGGGCCTTTGAAACTGGTTCTGTGCCTGGAGCAAGGTTGATCTCAAACTCGATTTGTCGATCTGGTGGTAATCCTGGTAGTTCGTCTAGAAACACATCTGGGAACTCGTTAACTACGGGGATATCTTCTAGGCTGGGACTACCTTTTTCTGAATACACTACATAAGCTAGGAACGACTCACAACCTGTCCTAAGTAACTTCTTAGCCTGAACGATTGTAAGAAACAGTTGCTCTTGCCTCTGTCCCTTAAATACTACCTTCTCTCCACTTTTCATCTTTAAATACACTTTCTTGGTCTTACAATTAATTTGGGCGTTATTCTTCCCTAACCAATCCATTCCTAAAATTATATCGAACTCTCCCAACTTGAAGAGTATCAAGTCGGCTGAAAACTTATGCCCCGAATATCAATCTCACACTTCGGAAAGAATTGATTCACAGGAATCTTCTCTTGGTTCGTAATTACCACATTTACTACCTCGCTCATAATCATTTTATCACATTGAAGTTTATCCACAAAAGTTTCAGATATGAAAGATCTTGTTGCTCCTGAATCAATCAATACTTTAGCTTTCACATTATTGAGTAAAAGTGTACCTGCTATCACCTCAGAGTTCTGAACAGCGTCCTTCATTTTCAGATTGAATGTCCTTGCTGTTGCTTGCGGAGTTATTGTAGGTGGTGGAGGTAATGCCAATACCTCGGCTGGCACGCTTGCACTAGTACTTGCCACATTCATTAGAGCTTTGACTGGTCCTGTTGTCTTGCACTCCCTAGCTATATGTCCAGTCTTTCCACACTTGTAACATGTAACTCCTGGCTTCGGCATCTTACACTCATTTTCCAAATGTCCCTTCTGGTTGCACCTATAACATGTCATGCTCAGTTTATTACACACTCCGGGGTGCCTCCTTCCACAATGCTTGCATTCCGGTCTCTGGAATCTGTTTTCTCCAACTTGTCCTTGGCTTGCCTGGTTGTTCCCCTTCGATTCTTGTCTTTTACCCAAATTCCCATTCTTTTGAAAATTTACGCCCTTATGAAATCCAATCCTCTTTACATTCCGATCTTGTGTATTTCCGGCTTCCGATAATTCTCCATAAAATGGAACCTTTCTCTTCTTGTTATCCCTTTCCTTTCTGGACTGCATCCCATTGTTTTCAATCAGAGCAGCTTTCTGTACTTCTCTCGCATAAGTATCAAGCTCAAACATAGCCACTCTATCTCTGATCCAAAGCTCCAATCCTTGTTCAAATCTCTTCGCTTTTTCCTCCTCAGTGCTGGTATACTTTGTCACAAACCTTGACAACTCAGTGAACTTCTTCTCATACTCCAGTACAGACATATTCCCTTGCTTCAACTCAAGAAATTTAAGCTCCATCTGATTCTGCATGTACTTAGGGTAATACTTTTCCAGAAATAACTTCTTAAATCTTTCCCAAGAAACCTGCTCAGTTGCTTCAATAGCTTTTACTGATTCACACCAATAGATGATTTCGCCCTTCAAGAATTAAGTACCATATGGCATCTTCTGATCGTCCCCTAACTGTACCAACTCAAAAGCCCTTTCCATTTCCTTAATCCATGTGTTAGCTATTATTGGATCAGTGGTATCATGAAATGCAGGTGGATTCACATTTTGAAAAGCCTTGAAAGTGACAACTTGTCGAGGTGGTACTGGTGGATCAGGTGGTTGGTGTGGTTCACGGTTATCTTTGTTTTCAATTTGTTGTTGAAGAGTTAGTTGTTGTTGAGCTATAGCATCGGTTTGTTGTTGCAAAGTTTCCAGTAATCGAAGAATATTTGGATCTGTGGTAGATGTGGTTGTTGGGTTCTTCCTTTTGGGTGGCATGATCCTGAAATAAGAGTTATGTCAAAACAGGTATGAATGATGAAATAATTTGAGGGTATCGCATGGCATTCTTATTTACACATGAGGTCAAGTTTCAAATTAAACAGATATGGTGATGCATATAAAGGCGTAAAATAACAGTTGAGAGGAAATGGAACGATAGTGCATAATAATTGAAATTTTAAGGTTACAATACATCGGGATTAGGACAAAGTCTGATTCTAGGAATAACATGCTTATTTAAAGGAAACAACTGGGAATTCTACGAAGTCTGATAATACAACAACATGGAAGGTAGATTATGGAAAGAACTAAGGCTCCACTCCATCAGAACGGGGTTTGGTAGTCTTCTCCTCTCGAAGCGTCTTCACAATGCTCTCGAGCTCATCCGCCACCATTTGGATGATATACTGGCTGGTGCGGTCTCGGTGCGATGGCATCTCCTAAAGCTTAGTGTTGACGTACTGAACCAAAGTCTCAATTCTCGCAGTCATCTGCTCCTTAGGCTTCCCTTCATAGTTTTGGCTGTCCGGGTACACGTTCTTCAGTCGGTCTATCAGTCGGTCATACTTGCCCTGAAGCATGTCAAACTCGCGCCTCAACTCAGCATACACGGAAAAAGCAATAGTGTCGTCCGACCCAGAGGATGAAGAGGAATGTGCCCTTTGCTGACAAACCAATTAGAGGAGTATTAATAATAATAATAATAAATTTACTTAACCTACTCTCTTGCATATTATCTATAGCCTATACACATATCCTATAACCTATTTGGGCTGTCCAGGGACTCTAAACCGTAGCTCTGATACCAAAACCTGTCACACCCCCAATTTAACAAACAAAATAAATATAACTATTACAATATTTAAAAGAAAGTAAACATAACCGAATCCAAGATCTTACAGTTTAGGGTTTGGAACATCCCAACACTACCATCTATTACAACTGATTTTAATATCGAGTCCTCACACAAAACTATCTCTTATTCTACCTAAGCTCGGACATACGCATCGGCGTCACAGGTCTTACGTGTTGTCTGCTTGAATCTAACCATAGCTGCTAGTTGTAATATCAGGGTAAAGCAAGGAGTGAGCCAAATGCTCAACAAGTGCTAAACTATATGGTACAAAACATAAATCGAGATATATATAAAAGAATGACATTGTGAAGGCATGACCAATAATATCAAGAGATAAAACTTTGAGTGATAACATCATTTGCTTGAATCAAAACATTTTCAAAATCATAACTTAAACAAAATCATTTTATGACGCTACGAATTACAGCCGGTGATCAGCCGCGAAGTAATCCCGAACCTCGCTGGGTTCTAAAACATTAATGGGATCCCTATGCAACTTTTAAGCCTACAATATAAGTGTGGAAAGGACTCGCTTCTCAGTCCAGATCCACTATTCAAAGAAAACATTTATCCCCTTTGGGACTGAAAATCCACATTTTAATCATTTCAAAAACTGATGCCGATTTATAATAAAATCTCTTAAATAGTAAACATTTTTATCAAGGGACTATAGATCAACTTTGAAACACTGGAAATATGTCACCAAATTTCAGGGCCATGATCCACTAGACTTTACTATATTAGGGTAATTGAAAGGTTTCCATATACAAGAACTTTGACAAGGAGATTTAGCAAGGCTATTGAATAATATGAAAGAGTAATGCCAAACTAGGCTTAAAGCAATGGTTTTCGACAAGGTACAAATACTAGAACATCAAGAAGATAAGCTTCAAGAATACTAGGGGTGTTAAGGTATGAAGAAAATGATCTTTAGCTCAAGGTATATCAGGATTGTCGAACTTTAGGGTAAGAAAAAAAAAGGGTTATCAATCAATTAAGAACAACTTTAAAGAATATATGGCTTTTAGGTATCAAGGTACAGTTTCTATTGGGGTTCAAGCATCAGGGTGAGATGTCAATATTTTAGGAATCAATAACATGTTAATCAAGAGGATCAATCAAGTATTATATCAAATCTTTATTTTATCATGGCATTCCAATTACTTTGATATACTAGCGAGATATGACTTTTGATCTACTTGCAATATGTACTTGAGGGTTCATGGCATTTCTATATAATATAAAGATAGATTTAATAATCGCTTGGTTCAAGTATATCAAGATAACTCAGGATAATCGTATCAATATATATGAACTAATTATCACACATTTGCAGTGTAAACGAAAAATAGGTTGAATCACTTGCCTTGAAAAAGGCTGGTCTGGTCTGGCTAGTAGGAGTAACTAGAAGCTTTACTCGACCTTTATGGAAAGTTTACCCTCGTCTCGAGATCCTACATAAATAATAATAACCTCATTATAATATATTCTCACCAACTTAACCTATTTACAACCCGAAATTAAACACAAATGGCACTTAGGCCTAAATGCACTCAATTTATAATCACCTTATAAATACCATAGTCCACATAGCCACATATAATCACATATCATATTTTAATATTAAATAATATCACACACATCATAATGCAACACTAGGCTTGGATGATCTCGACCCACAACTTAAGTCACTTGGTCGCTAAACTTGACAAAGTCTCCAAATTTTGGCTTCCTTACTCAGTGTGCTTTTACTAAACTATCCAAAACCTATTGGCCCTCACTTGAGCCTTTAACTCTAATGGCTTTATACTATCTTGCAACCATAGTGGTCAACCTAGGTCTAACTCATAAGTGCTCTAAACCTATGTGGTAAGTGAAAGTGCTCACTGGAGTAAATTTCAGAATGACATCTATGGTTTCTTGAGTGCATTAGACACTCTAAAACTACAAGTTTACCTCCAAAACTTCTACACTAGACTCTTCTGACCATAAGGCATCTCCCAAACTTGATGTGGCTCAAGGGTCTAGCTTGGGCCTCCTTGGGCCTAAGCTCAAAGTCCATGGTTCCCCTGTTTTTCTGGGCAGAAAACGCCCTGACTTGAACTAACTTGTGACACATGGTTCTAACTCAAATCCTATGAACTATGGTTGTACAAACTCCTCTAACACTCCCTCTAACTAAGGTCCAACATGGCCTAATGAGGGCCTACCCATGACATGGTCAAAACTTCCTATTTCTAAGTTGCAACAAAACTGTCCTCTGCTGGACAGATTTTGTGATTCCACTCGTGCACCTATCCAAACGACTTGCAAATCTCCAAAAAACACCTAAAACCTTTTATATACTCCTAATGCTAGCTTCTGGTGGCTTGGGCCTCAAAGTGCACAACAATGACATGGTCAAAACTCAGTCTAAACCTCAGGGTACCAAACTGATTTTCTGCAGAAACTAAGACTCTCCTTTCTCCAAGGTTCTCACTTAACAAACCCAACCACCAACAACCAAAATACCCAAACCATAACTTAACTATGGTGATCTACTGAACTAACTTCCTTACACTCAAAATAGGCTTAGTGGAGATCATCCTTACCTAGGGTGCAACATAGCAAAACAAAGGAAATCACATTACACAAATTACAAGTCTTCAAGTTTTCAAGGACAACAACTTTAACCTTTATGATAAATATAAACAAAATAACATCACATATTAAGAAGCACAATTCTTAATTAATATCTTAACTTAACTAAAATTAATGTTTACTAGAAAAATATCACTTCGAATGGTGAATAACTTCCAAAATTCAAGAGAAATCTACATGCATGCATGACCTCGAGTCTTTCAAACCAAAACATCATGATTTCCAAATAAATTTTCATTTTAACTCAACATGCAAACCTATCATGGTTTATATCTAAATGACCACCTAGCATGCAAAGGATTTTACCAAGATTTCACTAAAATTTTCATGTTATTATCACAAAATGAAACAAAGCAACCAAAGCACCATCCATTCGGCTCCTATCAAATGATGGCCGAATGGATTAGGGTGAAAACAACATTTGCATAAGTGCAACACACTCATGTTTAGCCATTCTCAGCTCTATGATACTATAACTCATGGTAAAAGCCTTGAATTCACAAGAATCAAGGATATTCACTTTGAGTTTAACAAAAAACATCACCATGCAAAGTCAACACATAAGTTTTCTACTCTAAACTCTTGGGATACACATGAACAACATGTAGGGAGTAAGATTACTTGATTATAGGATGATTATTTGAGTGAAGAAATGAAGAAAGAAGGGGATGGGGCTTCGGTTTTGGAAATTGTCGAGAGGGGGGGGGGAGGAAAGCCGAGAGGGAGGAGGAGAAGAAGAGGAGAGGGAAGTGGTGGAGTGAAAGTGGAGTGGTGATCACTTCCTTGATTTGTTTTTGTGTCTTCATTTGACTATAATGTGAGTGGGTTTGGGTAATGACAAGAGTAACCTTCTAGCTAGAGTTAGGCTATCTTGCATGCATGGTCAAGGAGGTAATTTAGCTAATAAATCAAGAGTTAGTGGGTTTAGAAATGTCTTCTTTGTCCTTGAAGAGTATAGAATGGTGGTTTTCATGCAAGGACTTCCTTGTAATTTTCTAATTATTACAACTAAAATTTGTAAAGATTTATTTTTATAAAATAAAATACAAGTTCAAAAATTATAAAATTTATACCATAAAATAACTTGGATTTTCAGAAATTTTATAAAATCACTTTCGAAATTTGTGAACAAAATAACTTTTAAAAGAAAATTTCTCCAAGGTTTAGAATATTCCTTATAAATTAAAAATAAAGGAAATAAATAAACTTTTACTTTGAAAATCATATACTACATACAACAAATTTATGATGCAGAAATTTTCACTCACACAAACTTACAATCATTGAATATATTTTCATCCGGCTTTATTATTATACCAAATCTACAAATAATATTACACGAAAATACCGGTCATAACAGTTAGGCCTTTGAAACCGTTCATTGCAACAGAATTATCATGCATATTATAATCAACAGGGAATGGCATGCTATTAGTAAACATGTTATTTCAGTAAGGCATGCTAAATGGCATTTGTGGCATACTAAATGCAGCATAATAAGGATTATGTGCAAATGGCATATTAGCAAATTGTGCATTCATATTCTGTGTAGACATAGCATTCATAGGCATGGGATGCATGACATTCATGTTAGGAAAGTGAGGTGGCATAGACATGGAAGTAGGCATGGCAGATTTGTAATTAACAGACAAATGATTTATACTACCACACTTGACACAGATTTTTATAGAAGCATATTTATCATGTGTGTAGTTATTGTGTTTGTTAATCCCTACTTTACCATTTCTATTGTTTTTCTTTTTTGCATTTGTTTTTACCTCAATCTTTTCAAGTTTGTCACTTAACTGTTTGACAGTCATGTGACCAACATTAGCCTTTTTCCCTTTCTTAACTTGACTCGATTCTCCTAAAACAAAGTTTTTGGAGACAGATCCATACTTCTCATTCAGCTTAACAAGTTTGGCTTTACTGATAGGCTTGCTCACAGCCGACGGATGAGGATTTTCATCATTCGACGGATAACCCTTTTTGTTATCCGACGGATGATCCTCATCATTCGTCGAGTCTACATCTGTTAGCACTCCATCTACCAAATTTGGTTCTTGTTTCTCTTTGTTCTTTTTCCAGGCTGCATCACAGAAAGACTCAATTCCTTGAACTTTGGTGATTTGAGCATGGACATCCCTAGATGTTTTCCATGCCTTAATCACCTCATGTTCACGCTCGAGCTGCTTCTTCAAAAATTTTTCTTTCTTCAAGGACTCAGTTAATTCCTCCTTGGCAATCTTACATTCAATTCTTAATTTTGCAAAATCAATGAACTGAGACTCTAGCACATTATTCCTCTTACTTAAAAATAAATTGTTTTCTTTGATTTTAGTATTTTCTTTAGTAAGAGACTTAAGTGTAACACGTAAATGATATAACTCTGTAGACATGTCATTTATGGCATCATTACACTCAGCTTTAGATAAATGTGCAAGGTTTGTAGTAATTACCTGATTACTTGAAGAACTTGTTTCTGTTTCATCGGACTTGGCCATTAGGGCTAGATTAACATAGCTGACATCCTCATCTTCATCCAAACCATCTGCTGCCCAGTCATTTTCTTGTGTTATAAAAGCCCTTTCATTTTGTTTAAGCAGTTCAAAGTATTTTTGCTTAAAATCCACAGGCTCAAACTTTTTCTTGCTGGAATCTGACTTTCTACACTCACTGGCAAAATGCCCTTCCAAGCCATATTTGAAACATTTGAATTTTGATTTATCCACCATGTTTCTATTTGGCTTGGCTGCTCCAAAGTTCTTCTTGAACTTGAGCTTGGAAAATCTCCTGGAAAGAAATGCTAGGTGTTCATCAATGTCCTCCATGTCATCTTGGATCAACGAATCTTCATTTTCAGCTACCAGCCCTTTGCCCTTGCTTTCATAGACCCTTGAAGTTGACTCAACAGCTTCCATCTTCCCTTCCTTCTCTTTTTCCAACTCAGCAACTAGTGCAATGGATCCTCCTTTCTTCTTTCCCCTCTCCATCCTCTCATCTTGCTCTATTTCAAACTCATAAGTTTTTAGGATCCCATACAGTCTCTCCAAAGTAAACTCCTTATAATCTTGTGAGTTTCTTAATGAAACTGTCATTGGTTTCCATACCTTTGGAAGAGATCTAAGGAATTTCAGATTGGAGTCTTTTGTCTGATAGACCCTTCCATGCAACTTTAGAGCATTTAGTAGTTTTTGAAACCTACTAAAAATGTCAGTGAGAGACTCACTTTCTTCACTATGAAAATGCTCATATTGTTGAATCAGTAGCTGCATCTTATTTTCTCTAACTTGCTCAGTGCCATCACAGATGATCTGTATTGTATCCCAAACATCCTTGGCAGTTTTACAGTTGATAATGCTATCAAACATATCACCATCAACTCCATTAAACAGGATATTCATGGCCTTTTTATCCTTCCTGACTTGTTCAATGTCAGGATCAGACCATTCATGCCTTGGCTTGGGGACAGATGGCTCATTTCCAGTTGCAGCTCTCTTGGAACATGAGGGTCTCTTTCTATGCAGTCCACATAGGCCTCATCTTGAGAAAGCAAATGAAGATGCATCTTTACCTTCCAATGATGGTAATTATCTTTATCCAGAAATGGAATCTTGACTCCAACATCCTTCTTGTTCATCTTGCTGTATTGTTTTGATCTTTAAACTCTTTGATTGTTAAGAGCTTTCTCTGATACCAATTGTTAGTCCCTTAACAATATGACAAGAATTAAAGAAGGGGGGTTGAATGGACTTCTTGAAACTTTTTCTTGAAATAAAAATGTTCTAACTCGAATATATATATAAGTGTGAATTGATTAGCACAATGCGGAATAGTTACTTAAATGAATCAAAACACAAGTAATTAAAAACAAGAGTCTTTAAAAACTTTCTGGTGGATTTGAATGATTCAACCAGAGATATATAATATATATCGAGAGAACTCTGTGTGCAAAAAGCTCACAGCTGCTTACAAATATTGAACAACTAAGAACGCTGAGAAATGCTGAGAATTCTGCTTACAAATGTTTCTCTGCTTGTATCTCAGATACTTCCTTAGTTGCTACTTCTTAGTTTATATATCACCAAGATTACAAAGTAATGAGACAGGATAATAAAACAAAAACTATCTAGTCTATTACAATGCTACTTCATTACTTTATTCCAGCACCTTTGAATATCTTCATAATAGCATGGAAATGGCAATGCTTCTTTGTTCTCGAAAACCCAGTTGAATAGGCTACCACATTCCATTTGCATCCACTCGACGCATGTGACTGTGTTGTCACTGTCAACAGATATTTGAGTTCTTTATCCGTCGAGTTTATGATCATCCGTCGGTTTGTTGATCATCCGTCGACTTCATTGTTGTTTATCCGTTGGGTAGAAATCAAGCACTAGACTTCATTTCATTTATGCAGAATTACAAGACATCATCTAAGTACAATTAATCAACCTATTCTGCATATCTAGCTAAAGTCAACATGACTTAGGTACTACTACAGATTCTAAACAATGTGTATGCAGAAATATGCTACAGACTTATTGTTACATAAGCTACTCACTCGATGTATAATAATTCATCATCCGTCGGGACTAAAATGAGTTATTTGTCGGGACTATAAATCTTATCCGTCGAGTGCTACATATTTTCACTAAGTAAAATCTACCAAGGTGTTTTGTTTATGAAATTATCAAGTACACAACATATACATAACAACAACTTCAACTGTTAATCTACATAGCTTCAACGGATGACTCTATAAACTTCAACGGATAACTCATATGCCCTCAACGGATAAGCCAGTCAAGCCTTCAACATATAACAATTAAAGTTGTCAATGGATATTATCAAGAAAGCTTCAACGGATAACACCAATATAGTGTCAACGGATAACAACATAAAAGCTTCAACGAATAATCAACAAGATAGCAGTTGAAAGGGACTTGCAAAAGCTGGCAGAGTCACAAGGGTTGATAGTGCACAAAAGGGAATGTGGCAGCCTGATTGTAGGTGTTAGAAGAAAATAAAGCATTTCCATTTCCATGCAAGATAAGCTCGTTCAAAGATGTTGTATCTAATTTGGATTGTATTGGACAGAGAAATGAAGAAACATGTAAATTGGACCTAGCTTATAGGAATAATATTTGTCTTATTGCACATGTAACTTGGTGATATATAAACCAAGTGTAGAAAATATTTAGTGTGTAAGTGTTACAAGATATAGAACAACAAGAGCAAGAAAGTTGTATATTTAGTCTCTCAACTTCTAAGTTGTACAATACTTATAAGCAGCTGTGTGCATTGTTGCATCATAAAGATTTTCTCTATATATACATCTCTGGTGGAAATACCACTAGAAAGTTTTTAAACTTGTGTTTATTTACTTTGTGTTATTTGAAGACTTTTAAAGTCTTGTTTGCATATTCAAAACACAGTTATATATTTAAGAAAGAATTTTTCATAAAAGAAAAAAATACCAGAATTTCATTCAACCCCCCTTCTGTAATTCTGTTGTTATATTGTTTGGGGAATAAAAATTGGTATTAGAGCAAGCTCTTAACACACAAAGAGTTTAAAAATCAAAATAATCAAACAACATCAGCAGGAAGAATGTTGGAGTGAAGATTCCAATTCTGGACAAAGACAATTATCATCACTAGAAAGTGAAGATGCACCTTCATATACTCTCTCAAGATGAAAGATATGTCAATTTCATAGAGAATGGACCTCATGTTCCTCGCAGGGCTCGAACAGAAGCTGGTGAAGCTATTGGAAATGAGCAAACTGTTCTAAAGCCCAAATCAGAATGGACAGATGAAGATATTGAAGCAGTTCACAAAGATAAAAGGCCGTGAATATTTTGTTTAATGGTCTTGATTCAGATATGTTTAACAGTGTCATAAATTGTAAAATTGCTAAGGATGTTTGGGATCAAATTCAAGTGCTATGTGAGGGTACTGAGCAAGTTATAGAAAATAAGATGCAGCTTCTAATACAATAATATGAGTACTTCCACTTTGAAGATGGTGAGTCAATGAATGACACTTTCTGTAGATTTCAAAAGCTGTTAAATGGACTGAAGTTGTATGGAAGAGTCTACCAAACCAAGGATTCTAACCTAAAATTCCTAAGGTCACTACTAGAAAATCAGCATTAGACATCGCACATTAGACATCAGTCAGAAAAGTCACTGATGTTAAAAGCCTTTTTTACATCACATAAAAAAAAGTGATGTCTTTTTGGTATGTTTACATCAGCTTTTGAGTAAAGTGATGTCTAAGTTGTTCTTTTAAAAACTACGTTACATCAGTTAACATATAAACCGATGTCCAATTTTTTTTAACATCGGTTGACATAATAACCGATGTCTAAGCTCAATTTTAAAAAATTAGAGCCCGCTGCTTCTCCCTTTTGCTCCCCGCCCTTAGCCAAATTTTTTCCCCCTTAGTATATTTCCCCATCCCGCCTATTCACTCATTCACGTTAATAACATTATAACATAAAATTAAAAATAAATCAAAATCAAAACAAAAACAAAAAATTACAATCTCCACAAAAACAAAAACAAAAACTCATTCAGTCATTCCCCCTTTCTCTCTCGACTGCTAAACCTAGAACTCTCAAATATATGCTTACTGTCTTTCCCCCCTTTCCGATTAGACCTTGAATCTCCAATTAAACCTCTCAATTTCTTCAACTCATCTCTTAATTTCTTACTGTCTTTCTTTCAAATGTTTTTTTTTTCTCATATGTTTCAATTTTTGTGACAGATTCGAAGATTAAGGAGTTAAGTGTGTTCATTGAAGTTTAAGGTGAGGAGTAGAGTTTCTTGGAGCTAAATCTTGTAGCTAAGGGCTTATTAAAGCTTAAATCTCGGAGCTAATTAAGTTGGATTTTGGTCTTGGAGTTTGTTGCTGTGTTTTTTGGGATTTTGGAGCTTTCTTTGTTAGGTATATTCTTCTTTACATATCTATTTATATATGTTTGGGCTGCATTTTGTGTAGTTGTATGTATGCATGTGAAATTGAAATGTGTAGTTGTTGCATGTGTAGTTGTATGTGTAGTTAAAATACGGATTTACATGTAATAACAAGTGCTTGTATATATCTGTGTTTGTGTTGTTTGTAAATATATTTGTGTTTAGTCTGTTTACTAATTCATATTATAATCTTAAAATCATGTATTCAGATATTCTTAGTTTTCCTAGGCAGAATAATTCAGTTTGTGTCAGTGTCGAAAAGATGCTACATGGCCATTAAGAGTTCAAATGTAGTATATTGCATTTTGGGCAGTAGGTTTCTTTTGGTTACAAATTTGCTTAGAGTAATCTCCAGTTTCTGGTTGTGATATATCATATATGAAATTATATTTAAATATGCAGCATTGTCTTTGATTTTTAACATAACTCTGATTACAACTTTGCAGATTACAGATGTTGAAAATTTGATAGTAGCACCAATATCAAAAGCATCAACTAGGCAAAGAGTTGGAAGGGCAGGAAGAGTACGTCCTGGAAAATGTTATAGGTGCTGAACTGAGAAGTTCTCATTTTATTGACAATAGTTTCTTTTTTAGAAGTTGTGCCTATTATTATTATCTATTCTAAATATCAAGAAGATTTTAATGGTTTAGGTGTGATACTGTGTCTAAATTCTGCCTACTGTGTGCACAGTTTGAAGTGAATTAGATCTTAAAAAACAGGGCGTGATATGAGTTGATAATTTTTATAGATTGATGGGTGAATATCTTCCATAGCATCTCTCCTGGTTTAAATTAGGGGTTACCTGTGTAGGCCGAGTCTTGAATAATTTCTCCCTTTATATCATCCAACTAGACTTAATGAATAAAATACTAGTCGGTAGGTGTTTATTATATGTAATTTCAGCTTTGATTGATCATTCTAGATTTTAACAGCTCGATAACTCATGATTTTGATATTACGCTTTCATATGTATATGCATGTCTTTATCTTTCTACTTTTTGAGCTTATCTCTGGCACTGGATATCTCTGTTGTTTTTTATTGCAATTATGTCCAAGTTCCACCTCTTTGGTGTTTTTGTTATTGAAAATGGATGGTTGAATTTAATTACAATTCATCTTCGGCATTCTTCTCAAATATCACTGCATGAGTTCTTGTTCATAAATTTATTAAGTTTTTGTTTTGATTTTGCTGGAGAGCAAGACTTTGTTGAATAATATTAATTTGAGCTATACGATATTAGGCTCTACACAGAGGAGTATTACGTCAATGAATTATCTACAGAGGGGTTGATTCTGCAGAGCCTTTGCCTATGACTGTGTTCTGGTTAGGTTTCCAATATGCAATATTTGGAATGGCTGATATGTTTACATTATGAATAGTCTAGTAAAGCTCATGTTTTTTTTAAAAAAAAACTTCTGTTGCAGTCTATCTGGGTATCGTCCAGGGGATCACAGAAAGAGCTAGATGAAGTAAAGATGAGATTTGCTGCTGCCGAGGTTTCATCTCAACTCATGTTTAATTTATATAGAGCTTCAGCTGGTTTAGCAGCTGTTAAATTTTAGAAGAGCTTCAGCTGGTTTAGCAGATGTACTTCTGTTTGGGATGAACTATGTAAATGATCGATGGTGGATGTCTAGTACTTGCTTTTGCAGTTATGTAGTTTGTTTGGATTATGAATTTTGGTTGGTGGTGGATATATGTACGTAATTGGTATAATCTATGGTAAATCAATGAATGTATGTTTGTTTTTGCGTTTGTTTTGGTTTGGTTAGTTTTGGAATGGTAAAATGGCAGTTGGTATGTTTTTGGATGACTCTTGTTTGGGTTTTGGGAATTTGATTGAAACAGGGGATTCATGAATAAAAAAAATAAACAAACATCACTTCATGAACAAAATAACTGATGTAAAATGTAGTCAAATAAGATATTTCATACAATAAACTGATGTCATAAGCAGGCACATATATCAGCTCACAAGAAATGACTGATGTAAAACAATATAATAGATATCATATTTTGAAAGAACTGATGTTAAACACACACAAAGACATCGGTTTCATTAAAAAAAGAAAGGTACGACATCGCTTCTGATAAAAGACTGATGTAATATGTTAAGTTACACATCAGTTTAACAAGTTTTTCGATGTTAATGTATCATATTGCTTTATATGTGATAAGTTTAAAATGATATACATGACATATGAATGAATAACTGAAACCATAGTGAAGGTATACATTGAAGAAAAATACATCACATTGTTAAGAAAAATGATGTCTAAACTGTGTATAGACATCGGCTAATAAGCGATGTGTAATGCACCTACCTTTCTCATCGCATGCAAAGACATCGCTTGGATTTTAAATAGACATCGGCTAATAAGCGATGTCTATTGACAAATTTCTAGTAGTGGGTCTTTACCAAAGGAATGGAAGCCAATGACAACCTCTCTTAGAAATTTTAAAGAGTACAAAGACTTTTACTCTTGAGTGACTGTATGGTATTTTAAAGAACTATGAGCTTGAGTTGGAACAGGATGAGATGATAGAGAAGGGAAGGAAGAAATTGGTAGCTGAGCAAGAGAGAGCAGTGGAGTTAAAGGTTGAAGCTATTAAATCTGCACCAAACCTCAATATTTGTTAAGGCAGGCCTGAGATGAGCAAGGAAAAAGGGTTGACGGCTGAAGATGAAGACTGTTCAAGTCAAGATGATATGGATGAGGTAAATGAGCATCTAGCTTTTCTGTATTTTTAAAGCTCAAATTCGATAAATATTTTGGATCTGCAAAGTCAAACAGAAACATGGTTGACAAAACCAAATTCAAATGTTTCAAGTGTGAGTTGAGTGGTCATTTTGCAAATGAGTGCAGAAAGCCAAATTTTGAGAAAAAAGAGATTTGAGCATGTTGACTACAAAAAGAAGTATTTTGAGTTGCTTAAATAAAAGAAAAAGGCTTTCACTACTCAAGAAAATGAATGGGCAGCTGAGAGAGATGATGCAGAGGAAGACATGAACTATGTCAACCTAGCTCTCATGGCCAAGTCAGATGAAACATAGGTTAGCTCATCCAGCAATCATGTAACCATTACTAATTTTTACAGCCTTCCAAAGATGAATGCAATGATGTTATTAATGATATTTCTACTAAATTGTATCATTTTTGTGTCCCACTTAAATCACTCACAAAAGAGAACACTAGAATTAAAGAGAATAATATGTTTTTAAGTGATAGAAATGCGGCATTAGAAACTCAATTCATTGAGTTTGAGAAATTGAAAATTCAGTGTAAGATTGCTAAAGATGAGTTAACTGAGTCTTTGAAGAAAGAGGAAATTCTGAGAAAACGACTTAAATGTCAGCAAGAAGTCATTAAATCCTGGAAATCTTCTAGGGATTTAGTGCACTGATTGCCAAAGTTCAAGATATTGAGTCATTTTGTGAAGCAACTTGGAAGAAAGACAAGAAGAAACTGGACCAAGAGTTAGTTGATGGTCTATCAACGGATGTTGAATCAATGGATGATGAAGCTTATTCCTTGAAAGACAAAGCTCATTCATTTAAAGATGAACCTCATCTGTTGAAAGATGAACCTATTTCGTTGAAAGAGACAAAGACTATTAGTTAAGGAAATCTAGCAAAGGTTAATGAAAATATGGTTCAATTACCAAGAATTTTTTCTCAGGAGAATCAAGTAAAACTAAGGATGCAGGGAAAGTAAATGTAGGGCATTTGTCAATGAATCAATTGAATGACAGGTTGAAAAAGATTGAGGTCAAAGAAGAATCAAAAAGGAAAACAAAGAGGAATGGGAAAGTAGGAATAAACAAACATAACAACTACACACTTGATAAGTATGCACCTAGAAAAACATGTGTGAAATGTGGTAGTGTTATTCATTTTTCTACTAATTGCAAGTCTATTCCGAATACACCCATGTTTGCACCTCATTCTTTTCCTAACATGCCTATGTCACCTATGCATGATATGCCTGTTATGCACACATAAAATTCACTTGCACATTTTGCTAATATGCCATTTGCTTAAAATTCTTATTATGTTGCATTCATTATGCCACAAATGCCATATAACATGCATGTTTGGAATAACATTTTTGCACCACCTATGCCATATCACGTTAATAACAATATGCGTGATGAATTTCAAACTGATCATGGATTTCAAAGACCTATCCCTAAGATAACGGTTGTTTTGATTTATCTGAGTCTAGTGGTGGAAAGTCCAAGAAAATTAAAAAGAAAGCTCACAAGGCAGGACCCAAGGAAACTTGGGTACCAAAATCAACTTGATTTGGTTTTGATATGTGCAAGGAAATAGAAAGAATCTATGGTATTTGTATAGTGGATGCTCAAAGCATATGACTGGAGATTCTACCCTTTGGATATGACAGCTTAGGATATACTATGGGATATGGCATGATTTTAAAAGGGAATGTCATCATCGATGAAGTTACACTAGTTGATAGATTCAAACATAATATATTGAGTGTCAGCCAACTATATGATAAAGGCAACTCAGTTACCTTTAATTCTGAATCTTGTGTTGTCATTTGCAAAAAGGATAACAAAGTGGTTCTTACTGGAGTGATAAAAGGGAATATGTACTTAGATGACTTCAACTCTATAAATGCAGATTCAATCGCTTGTCTTTTCAGAAAAGCAGGCAATAACTGAAGCTAAAATAAGCTATACACAGTTAATAATAAGTTTTTAGATTGGAATCTTTATCTGATGGACGTACTATCACATGATGGTCAACCACTATAATAGTACTAGATCATGATTCGTAGAACCATATCCCATAACATGAGTACACAAACAACAAGGCAATATTCCTGCCAGTGGAAAAAGTTGTATTATAAATATGGTCATATAATATATAGCCCTTAGCTGGACCGTCCGTCACGATCACTTACGCATTCATCCTACCAAGATATATTTTATAAAGGAATCTAATCAATTGATATCCTTATATAATCAACTCCCCATTTCGCATGGTCTGAAGTAATTTTAACAACTGATGGGGAGATAACTAGTATGATTAGTTATTCAGTAATTATAATAATCAAATTCCACTGTATATAATAGAAATGGATATCATAGTTTTTCACTAACTATCAGAAATAGGAAACATTATTCTAGTATAACAATTACTAGAATTATCTAAACTTAATAAATTCAAGAATATCCGAAAGTATTGTCTCATAAGAATTTACCTAACAGCAATATTAATTCCAAAATATATACATTCATCTATTTTGAAATTGGAATAGGACATGGTACTTTCCTGATAAGCAAAACTGATAATAGCCCTATCTACGACCTGATTGCTTCTCTAACCTTGACTCTATAAATCAAATACATTTTATTCAATGAATCAGACAAAACTCGAATGACGTGTATACGTCTCAGCGTCTACCCGATCGTTTATCTAATCATGGCATTAAAAACTTCAAATATATAGCATGCGTATCACATAGCACGTAATCATGTTATTCATATAACACGTAGGTCATATCGATAAAAGATAGGTGTCGGTATTTTTAAACTCAAATCGGGTCAGAATAGGAATTTTAGATAATTATACGACTCACAATGACTCATAAATCAAATTACCTTTTGATACAAATGAATTTAAGTCTCGAATTTTTTTTTAATTGAAGCGGAATATTTTTTGAAGTCTAGATGCGTTCATTTTGTATTAATCGGATGAATGGTATATTATGAATAAAATAAGAATAAATAAATAAATAAATAATAATATTAATTGATTATTAAGTCCTTTATATAATTTTTAAAAGCTCAAAATAATTTTTGAGAATTATTTGGCCTAATTGTAAATAATTATATTTCATTTAACTATTTATAAATAAAATTAATTGATTAAATGAATTAATCAATTAATTAAATCATAAAAAAATAATTAAAAATTAAAACTAATTGGATTTTTGAAAATAAAAAATGAAAATAATATTTTGAAGTTAAAATATTTCAGCTAAATATTTTTAATAATTAACTAAATTGATTTTTGAATTAAAAATTAATTTTAGAATTAAAATAGAATTTTGAATTAATTTTTAAATAAAAAACTGTAAAAACAGATTTCAGAAATTAGATTAGGGTTTTGGAGGATCAAACCCAGGTTGTGACTGGGTCAACAACCGGGTCATGAAGAACAAGGTGGGTTGGTGAAGACCTCACCGGAAATTGGGGAAGAATCCCAGAATCCGACCGGTTTTCTCCGCTTCCGGCAGCCCCGATTGGGGGTCAAAACAGCATGACTTTGATTTTTTTTTGTTGCAAATCCCTTCCTCAACAACACCAAAACACGAAAAAGTCATCCCTCGTTCATATCACTAACAGAACTAAAAATCCGATCAAAACAACCATGAACATCGGCGAGTCATGAAATTCCGACCAATAATCGATTTCACTGATTTCTTAACTAAAATCAATGATTTAGTATCAAAATAAAGCTCTAATCATCTACAATATATTCATGCTATAACGACTCGTGTATCTTTGAATTATTTAAATAAGTGACTATGGAAATTATTAAATAAATAAAATATGTGTATTAGTCTTGACCGCTATATGCTGTTGGATTATTATCTATGTGTGATTTATGCTGTACCCGGTTGTCCGCGTGATTAATTATGGGTCGTATTGAATTGTTTTCACTTTCAAAAGTGGATTTAATGCAAATTTATTTGTATAAATATTTGAAGTGTCTCTAAAATTGCTTTTATGATTTTATAATTACTATAATTATTTTTAGGATTTTATAAAATTAAGAAATCAATATTTTATTAATTATTTATCTTTAAATGATGTTTTGATTGCTTTTACTTGTAAAATCCGTATTAAATTCCAGATTTTTTCAAAAATCACAAAATTCATATTTTTCTAAGTTTAAAATATTCTGAGAATTTTAAAATTATTTTGGAAATTTTTGGGATTAATTTCACCCGCGCATTGTTTCGTTTAATTATTTAAAAGCGGGTATAAAGTGCACTTAAAAAATTGCTTTAAAATTTTGAAATTTACGTTATAAACTTCATGATATTTCTAACATTTTAAGACAGTTTTCATGATTTTCTGAATTTATTTTAAGTACAGCTCGGTTCGTTAATTATAAAATGCAGGTATAAGTCGCGTTTCAAAATTTATTTAAAAATTACGAAATTCATGTTTTATTAATTTGGGGATATTTATATAATTTTAAAACTATTTTGAAAATTTTCTGAGTTTATTTTTGTGCAACTTGGTTCGTCAAAATTACAAATATGGGTCGAAAAATCCGGCGTACAGGACACGTGGTTGCTAATCAGAAGTATGTATTGTTGTATTAGTGTATGTGGCAGTAGCAGAATAAAAGAAAGAAATATATAAATATACTAATCAAAACTCCCGACCTCTGTTACTTTCTATCTCTCAATTCTCTCATCTCGATCTCTCACTCTCTCTTACAATCCTCTATTATTTCCCTCTGTTCTACTTTCCCCTTCTTCCTCCTTCCTGTTCTTCTTGCTCTTGTTCCTTCTCCTTCGGGTTCAGCCTGTTTTCCGGTGACTCCGCCGCCGTCTTGGTAACTTCCGGCCTCGTTTGTTTCTTTTCCGATTATGGGCTTCAGTTGTGTCTTGTTGTCTGCATGTGTATACCTTGTGTGTATATATGTAGGTGACTGTGTACGCGATTTTGTGTGTGTGTGTGCAACCGCGTGTGTGGGTGCGTGTGTTAATGTGTGTTGTGCGCGTGAAGCGCGTGGGTTATGGTGGTGAGGTTTGTGTTTTGTGGTTCAGATACTGTTGGAATTTTAATGGGGAATTTTGAATTTTTGGCAGGAATACTTGATTGATTCGTGAAATAAATTATTCATGCGGGAAACGATTATTAGATTAATCGGTAGAATTCGTGACGGAAACCCGAAATAACCGGGCACCTCCGAATTTTACCGCCGTCGACGGTGAACTTCGGTGAGTCGACGGTGGACTATGATGAAATATTTATGAGTCCTAAAATAAAACAAAATAAATAATATTTAGTGTATAAAATTGGTTTCTTGAAATGAACAATGTATTGTGTTATATCAAATTGGATTAGCAGATGGGATTGTGAGTCGTAAATGTTGGATTGTGTGATTGATTGATTGTTGTTATGGGTTTGACGTCAATTGTATTCGACGGGTAGTCCGATAAACAAAAGAGACGCTGCCCGATTTTCGGGGGCATATCCTGTAAAATATCGAAAATACCAGTCGAATGTATACAGCTATATAATTATAAATAAAATATTTTGTAAAGTATAACTGGCAACCTGTGTCCTAAAGCGATGAGTATATGTGTTTTCCGAAAATGATTATCGAGTTGAGTTTTGAGTTCGTAAACTCTGATTGCTATGTGTATGGTATTAAGAGGTACAATTACGAGTCGGGTTATGATATCGTATGGGTAGGTGATTAGCGACGATATGTCAAGCATAACAGGGTGTCTAACATCTAGTATTTCGACCCTGTAGGTTCTAGTCGGGAGACCGAAAGTGAATGTTGGACTAAAGATAACCTAGTGGTCAGTCAATGAGCTCAGTAGAGTTTCAACAGAAAAACCTGAGTGTCGAAGTCGAATCTAATGTGATCTAGTGGTTGGACATTAAAGCCTGAGCGGCAGAGTCGGCTTAGAGTTAATTAGTAATAGTTGTAAAGCCCTGTAAAGCAAGTACATCTAAACCTTTTTCGAGCTATAATGCACATAGTTCTAAATTTTTCCGTAACATATTGTTAAGTATTCAAAATAACTCTGTTTTATATTGTAAATACTTTGAATCCTTCATCCTTGAACCTGAGCCACCTCATTTGATCTTTGAGCCGTAAGCCTTATTCTTTGTGAACCATTTCTTGTTGATTTACCAGACACTAAACCACACAAATATGATACTACTCCCCAAATGTATAACTACCAAACACCAAACACTGGAACAAAATTGTTTGAAAATGCAGAAACTTTTATACTCCAACCATTCTTTATAACATCAAAGAACTATACCTTGAAAAATCATTATTTGTCTAATAACTGATCCTTTTACAGACTGAAAACCGTTTCTTATACATACCCTGATATACCCTTGTGATATCCATGAATTTCCTTACGTTTCATTCAAGTGTTTAATCGTCATTGATTATGATCTTGTTTTATTGAATTATATTGTTCATCATATTGAACTGCTTCAAAATTGGATAGTTTTTTTTATATATGGACCAGATTCGTGGTTAAACCATATCATTGGTCAGGTTAGGCCAATGTGTGCCTTGGATCCAGTAATTAGAGCAGTGTTGTGTGCTTTACTCGGGGTTAGTGCGTAACTGATCAGCAGCCTAACCTTGGTTTTAAAACTTAAAAAGAATATCCAGTTCTAACGATTGTTTAACAATAAACTTGATTCCTCTAAAATATTCCATTTGAACATTGCTTAACCTCAGTTATCACTGTTATGACTTGCTGAGCTAGTTAGCTCACCCTTGCGATTCTTTTTATATATTTTACAATTAAAGAGAATATGGATGATAGTGAAGTTCCTCAATCCAATGTACGGGCTAGGGTTCCAGTTGAGTTGGATCGAGCTAGCAGTAGCTTCATACGGTAGAGAGATAGTAAGATTGTAAGATTAATTTTATTATCAGTTGTAAGTTAAATCAGTTGGGATTTGGTACGTTGTAATAAAAGTTAAGGTTGTGGCTTATTTTCATACTTTAACCTGTTGTGATCCGTGGTTATGTAAAGCAGGGTCATTGCAAATAGTATCTCCTATACAGGTTTATATATTGTGTATGTGTTGTGGACCCCAAACTTCTGACCCGGGTTTGGAGGGCGTCACAGGTTGGTATCAGAGCTACAGGTTATAAGTCACTGAGACAAGCCTAGATTGTCGGGATTGGGTAGAAAGTTAGGATTATGAATAGGAAATAGAAAGATAAGATGTTATGAGGTTGAATGCGATTGTATAGTAGGTCTCCGACACGGTTCGTATTGCAATTTGGGATTCTTAACTTGCGACGTGATTTCCAGATAACGGCAATGGCATATCCTGATTTCTCTGTATCATCTGATCATTTGGAATTTTCCGTTCGAGGATCGTTATCTTCTTTCATATTTGATTTTCACCTTGTTCCTTCATCAATATTAATGTTACTACCTTCCGTTACGATAGTTGCACCTCTTCAAGCTATTCTACGTTATTCTACCACCTCTTGATACGAGACTACCTATTTAAGAACCTCCATCTGTTTATTCTTGTTTTACTGGACATTCGGCTGTGAGTGTATCTCTTTAGTTTACCCTACATCATGTTCTATACCCTCGGTTTAAAACTTGTCCTATGAAGCAACAGTACCTATGAGGATGGATTCGGAAATTAAAGTAAATGGTGAGTACTTGAGATATAAATAAAGGTGAGAAGAAGTCTAGAAAGAAGATTCAGGTGTTCCGAAGGATAGCCGTTACCAGATTAAAAGAAGCCATTAGTGATTTGGCCACCCATGACTAGCTTGTGGAATGGATTAGATAAGTATTGAAAAGAGAGTTAGAGGAGATTATGGTTTTGGAGCTTTCTTGAAGTTAATTAATGGTGTTATGACAATGTGATATATTTATAGTAGTAAGGTGATGTGACATCAGCCGATTTGTTGACTATTGGATAGCCTGTTCTACTTAACTACTGTAATGATAATGTCGGGAGTATTACCAGTATGGAAGCTTTGATGTGAAGCTACGAATAAGATAACATGCAACGATAATTGAAGTTTTTGTCGATTAAGGAAGGAAAATGAACACGATAAAGGAGAAAAGGTAGATTGAAGTGAACGGACTTTTATGTGATTGTTTCTTTAATTTGGTACCTTGTTATAGGTAAGAAGGACAACAACCAACTCATATAGTAAGGACAACCAAGTGTGCGATTTTCAAAATTTTCTTAAACAAACTCTCGAAAGAGATTTTCTTAACAAATTTTCAAAGGCTGTTTTAATAAAATAAGTTTTAAACCTTGGTTATCAAGTTACTACTTGAGTTTCTTGTTTGTTAAAAGACCCGGATTACCTGGAAGGATGTTTGTTTTAGACTTAGTATTGTTAATTCAGAGAACAAAGTTGTAACACCCCAAATCCGGGGTCAAAATTTGGTGTCACTAAACAATCTTTACATAAAATAAAATAATAAACAAATAACCCCTTGAATCCGGATCATTTACAGGTTATGGTATGAAACAAGAATCTAATCTTCTACAACTTTCAACAACTAAAATACAATTGTAAATACCTTTGAACTAATGCTCGTAACACATTCTTCTAACTTCTTCAACCTCTCGTAGTGGAGATTTCTCGAACTTCTGCTGTCTATCTAAGCTATTCATTTTTATCCTTATCTGTTTCTGGCAGAAATAAGAATTGACAAAGCAAGAGTGAGCCAAAAATGCCCAGCAAGTATATAATTTGAGTTTCAAACATTAATATCAAAGAAAACTTCCGGACCAAATCTCTGAAATATTTTGAAGAGCGAAACACAAAATCATATAAAGGATATATTTCATTATCTTAAAATCAATTTGATTTACATTGCTATAAATCACATAGGAAATAATGACATTTTATAAGAGCTTCAGAGATCGCGTGTTTTCAAAATAGCTTCTGGTAACACTTCATACCTGAGCAACGAATGGAACAACTATTCATAAAATGACGTTCAAGAAATTCCTAACTATTCAGTATCCATCATTATCGACTAAGTTTCCATAGACTTAACCTGCTAAACCAGCCTGATAAGGACGGGTTGAATAATTAAGAAGATCTCAATTCATTCAAGATTCTAACTATCACTGAGCAACTAATGCTGCAGCAATAATCTGAACCTCGAATTTATTTAGAAACATTGTAATTTTCCCGAAACTGAGTGCTAAGAAAGAATAACTTTAATCCATAATCACATTTTTCTTTCAAGAAGGAATGCCATTAATGGCGATTAACAACAAATTAGACTGGACACTAGTTCTAACATATACACTATACCCTGCTGATCAGTCAGGATACAGTGCGGATCTATACCCAACTGTATAGGTCCATTCAGGTACCTAGGCACTAAGGCCCATATCGAGGCACCAGTCATATCCCGGTCCTCAGGATTAAGACACACTCAATCCCCAAAACATCATCATTATCCAGCCCATGGAGTATTTTGATGTCAAATCATTTTGAATTCAAAACTTCCCAATTCAGGGTTCAAAAATAATCCGAAAGAATGGGTATTTCCTCATGAGAGCAATCGAATTACAGGAACAATAATGGAAAGAACTGGCATAATAAGAGTTATTGCAGTGAAATATTAAACAGCTAACTATTCTGAATTTAGAATAGGAGCGAATAAATATTTGCAGTAATTTAAAAGAAAATCCAGAATACTTGCAAAACCAAATCATCTTCCTCAAATTCTAAAATATCTGTAAATCCAGTAATTGGATAACTAACAACACTTGCATATTCTGAATATAGAATAGCAGATGAGCATTTGCATAACCAGAATTATTTAATTAAGCGATATTTAAAACATTTATCTATTACGAACTGAGAATAGGGAAAGCAATACTTGCATGATTAGATTCAAAATAAATATCACTTGAATAATAAGTGATGATAGGAATACTTGCCTCAATAAGCTTTAACTGTTATTACTGGTTGACTTTGGTTCGACTTTGATCATTTGGCTTTATCGTCAACCTACTATCCTATTCTCGATACAATCCCAACATTCAGACCCTTCGGTTGGAACTTTGTTGATCTCGATGTCTAATCACTAGATCGTTCCTAGTCTGATGTCACGTCTCGGGTCTTCCGTCTAAAACCTACAGGGTTGAAATACCCTAATTCAGATAACCGCTTAAACTTAACATCAAATCGTCATCCTATTCTACCCATATGATTTCATAACCGAATTCATATTTATATGTATTATCGAAATACACATAGCAGTTATGGTTCACATCTTCGAAACTCGGTTCGGTATTTATTTTCAGAAAATACATATACTCGTCGTTTTGAAAAACAGGGTAATCGATTATTTATAAATTATCTTGTCCCAATCGCAGTCCTTTTCATAAAATATAATTGTATATGATTATTCGACGTCTCCGATAATTATAGGTTACGTTCCCGAAATTTTGGAATTAATTTCCCGAAAATCGGGCAGCGTCTCCTTTGTTTATCGGCCTACCCGTCGAAATCAAATCGACGTCAATCACAATCAACAATCACATCAAGCAATTCAATCCACAATCCAATTACCAAGTCCCAAACTTCGATTTGCTTAATTATTATTATTACTCATATTTTGCACTTTATTGGTATTTTTTTATTTTATTCGCATTTTCGTCTCACAATCGATTTACCAACTATTTTTATTTAATTAATAACGTAGGACTCAGATAAAAATCATCATCGCCCACCGTCGGCTCGCCGAGGCTCATCGCCGACGGCGGTAAAATTCGTCGGTGCCCGATAAATTCGGGTTTACATACGAATTCCACCGATTAATCATTATAATTCCGTCCGAATTTACTTAAATCACGAAACATTAATCAGTTAATTCCTGCAGAATTAAAAATGATAAAATTTAATCAATTCGCACAACACCGTATCAAGCAACATTATCAAAGCCAAACATGACTCAGGCAGGGTCACCGGAAAATACACCGGTGGCCGGAAAATTGCAACAACAACAGCTGCAACCACACGCACACACACAGGATTCACACACGCACGCACATGACTCACACACGCGCAACACGCGCACACACACGAATCACATACACACAAAACGCGTACACACACACATAACTACGTATACATACAGATACACACACGGAGTACTCACACGCGGCCTTTGGCCGGAAAAGCCGAGACAACGGCGAACAGAAGGCAAGAAAACGGCGGGGTGGCTTACCCGAGAGAGAACAGCCAAACACGAAGCAAAGAAGGGGAAAGGAGGAGGGAGAGAACAAAGATAAGAGGAGATGAGAAATCGTGAGAGAGAAAAGAAAATAGAGAGAGATCAGGGAGAGGTCGAGAGAGAGAGATTGAGCGAGAGAGATGTACATAGAGAGAAGAAGAGGTGGTGCTATGAAATAACAGGGGAGAAATCAATTGATAAGAATAAAACCCTAGCCTGATTACTAACCCGAACAACTGAATTTTGTATCGCAATTTATCGATTCAACGAGTATTAAACGGGTAAAATAACCCGAGAATCTATCTGAACATATTTTCAAAATTCTCGAAATAAATTAAAAGTTAATAGAATCGAAATTTCCATAATTTTTAAAGCATTTTCGAATTAATTACTGATTTTACAATTTAATGAACTCAGAAAATCATTTAAAATTAAATAATTAATAAATTAATTTCTAAATTTTTATAAACCCCTAAAAATAATAAATAAAATTATAAAACAATATTTTAGAAACAATTTTAGCATTTTTTTAAGAATAAATATCCAATAAAATCACTTTAAAATGAATTAAATGCATACATCTAGATAATTAATTATAAAATTAATCTTCGCGTCCAACAAATCACAAACAATTAATAATACATCCATAGTAGCCGACAGACCCATCACATCTTTTATTTATTTAAGAATTTGCTAATTACATTCACAAATCGGTTCCGAAAATGGGTTACTTAGCCGCTAAATAACTGAAAAGACGATACGATTTTAATACCAGAATTGGGTAATTATCAAAACAGAGCTTCCTATAAAATACTTTATACGAAATTATGGTGATAATGTCTCGCCTTTTTAGAATATGGATTCTTATCGATATATAGAATGATTTGCGTATCGAAAATTTCACACCGGAACTCGTACAGGTCAAACCGTACCCCGGATCAAAAAAGTCAAAACATGAAAAGTGTTCAGAAGTATCAGATTAGGTTAGGAAGGAGTTTTCGGAAGAGTTTCAGGTTGTAAAAACGCAAAAA
Organism: Apium graveolens; assembly: GCF_009905375.1. Classification (NCBI taxonomy): domain Eukaryota; kingdom Viridiplantae; phylum Streptophyta; class Magnoliopsida; order Apiales; family Apiaceae; genus Apium; species Apium graveolens. Next base: position 56,317,004 of record NC_133647.1, read on the forward strand.
CGATTGAAGTGGGACAATTTCTGATTCTAAAAAGTAATTTTATAATTATGTAAAAATAATCATTGTTAATTCTCTAAATCCTTATAAAATCACATGATCATTCAAAAATTACCAGAAAAATACCAAAATTATCTAGATTTAATTCTGGATAATTGGAAATTAGAATATCTAAATTTTATCAAAAATAAACATTCAAATATTATTATCCATCATCAAATAATTCACCAAAAAATCACACAAAACTCACATAATAATTATTTATTGATAAAAATAATTACATAATATTTCCCAGGCGTTACATTCTTCTCCCCTTAAAAGGATTCTGTCCTCAGAATCATGCTAAGGAACATACCATGATGCTTCTCAAGTATCTTTCTTATAATTTCTCAGTTCTCATTACATTAATCACAACTCAACGGCTTTTTACCGTCATCAACTCTATCAGTTGCTCATGCAACCCCTATCTCAATCTCTACTTCATACATTTGAAGCTAAATGAATTTTCGTAGTCATACACACATGAATGTCTTTTAGATTCATTATACTGGTGACAACAAGACCAACTCATCTACAATCATTCTATCTATCTCATTGCCTCAAAGGACTAACTTAATTCACACTAATCTTCTTTTCTGTCTAATTTCAATAATTCGTGTTCATGAACTTTCTATTTTCACTAACTGTTCTATTCTACTCTTCATGTTTCCTTCTGTTCGGTTAGCCTGACCTATGATCATTTCCAATCATGTTCGAGAATTCTTAATCGGTCTTTTGCATTTTCTATTCGTCTGCACCCGATATCCTGAGTTCATGACGTCTGATGCTTCGAAATGTTCTACATCTATTCAAAAGCTAAAAAGAAAAATCTCGACAATTGCATCTACTCACCATTTAGTAGCATACTTCTATTTCTTTTCAATCACTATCAAGTAGTTTCATCAAGCGAGAATCCCTTAATATCTGAATTAGAACTTTTTTCAAAATCCGGTCTCTTGGTACTAATATTCATTTTGTAGTACTATCAAATTAGTTATCAATACGAACTTTGATGCTCACAACGTTTCCTACTGAGGTCAACATCAATCATCTGCATTAATACCACCTTTGATATTCAACGACAAAGTAAGTATCAGCATAACCTAGAAGACGGATCAAATCCTATTCTTCAGTTCCTAATTTTTCCAAATCTTTTAACCATTTCTCAACAATCTTAATGGTATTCACTCTTTTATTTCTATTTGAAACATCTATTCCTAAATGGACCTTTCCTGTTTGATCTTTATCCACACATTGGCGCTCATAATCAATTATAACCAGAATTCATGTCTTCGAAGCTAATAATGCAGCTGCTATTTTCCAACTCTTCGCAAGCATATCTTCAGGCGTTTAACTTGGTCTTCCTTAGTCTTTGAATTAGCGAGGATGTTATTAATAAATACAATCACACTATCCCAATACTCCTGGTACATTGTGTTCATTTAATCTTCAGACTTACGATTTCTGATAATCGACGCGTAACCTCATATCTCCATTCTCTTTTTCCATGACCGCTTTTGTGCTTAGCAAAAAATACTTTTTATTTCCTTATTCTTACATTTCACACTTCTGAGGTTTTCCTTCACTTATTATTTCATTCCTATTGAGTTAAATGATATGGGGCCTTTGACTCTGTTCAGTAACCGACGAGAAATCCTCACCTCATTCCTTGAGGTAATCTTGATAAAGCACTCATTTGAACTTCCGGGACTTCCCTTTAGTTCTAAAGAATTCCATTTTGAGTATCATTGCAACGTGCTTTTCCAATCGTTTGCCATTAATTCCTTTGTTTAATCATTCCTGTTTACACGCATTCCTTGAATGAAATTCCTATCTCCAACTATCGACATTTCACCTCATTCTCCTAATAGTTCTGGCACAACCGACGTTCCCAACTTGCATATTTTATGAATTATTTTATAAAATTTCTTTATCATCCTTTTGATTCCACTTCTTGTCTTGATTAGTTCTTCGTGCTCATTATTCATTATCTCTCTTAAAATAACGAATTTCTTTTTCTTAGTAATATTACTCTGTTTATTATTGGATAAGTCATTCCTGAAGTTCACGCTGGAATGAGGGCTTTTATTTGTACTATTCAAATACTTACTAACAGAATTATCGAATTTCCTCGGTAGCTATTTTCTTAGCCTTGCTTGACGTATCACAGATCGCATGTTTGACTTCTCTTCATTGACCATCATCTCTTTTCCCTGAGTTCACATGCGGACTTCATCAATCAACCAAATCGTCTATAATCATATCCGTCCACTTCCATCAACCACATCCATTCAACACAATTCAAATTATATCGTTTTGATCAACATATGTATTATTAATTGGCATAACATATATCTTTTTAATTGGGAAATTGGGTCTTACACCAATAATGATTAATATAACCATACCCTTCTCAGTCCATTCAGAATATTACGAGTTGTTATTAATGAACTTAAGGTTTGATTTCATGATTCTTTTAATTTATTTCTGACCATTATTAATCGGTTTATCTTTTAATAACTGCACATGGTCTTCATTATTACCGTCACAATCTGGTGGAAACTCAGTCGTAAAATCATTATTCCTTGAAAAGTTTCATAGTCGAGTCACCATTGCTTCATCTCTACTTATGGCTTTGTATCGAACTTTTGTCACTGACCCAGGTACGAGCATTGAATTCATAATCACTTATTTATGCAAGTTAGAGAACTTCACACTTTCTTGAAACAGATGTTCAAAGTTTGATTACATTTAAGATTTCCCTCATCTTGAATCTTCACGACAAGTATCTTTCAGCGACGAAGGGATGTTTCACGTCGTAATTGCATGTCTGAGTCATTGTTCAGAATTTCCTTGATCTTTGATCGTCATCCCTATACTCGTTTGCTTCGTTTGAGCACACAACTTCACTTCCTTATTTCGTAATTAATGTACAATTCGCTAACCATTCATTTCGCGTCAAAATCCTCTAGTTTGAAGTGCATTACGTTAACGCAATCTACCATACTGATGAGATCCTCGTAACATGAACAACTGTCTGACTTGATATCTTCGCCATGTCCATATTTATCGGTGCATCCATTTTTCCTCGCTCGCAGATGTCCACCATTTATCGATTTGCAATCGTCTCTATGTTCGTTGTATGGTTCCACGCATCACACTATTTCATTTCTTATGAAATCGTCAGTGATCAGACTTTGTGCAAAAGGAGAGTTTCTGAATATGATTTTGATTGAAAAACGGAATAAGGAATAACAATGCAACATCCGATTGAAAAAATTTGTAAATCAGAAAATTGAAGGAAGAAGAATGAGTGAAGAATGAGACAACCATATTCGTACTTAAGATGGCCAGTCTTTCATACTATATGGCATACAGCACATGATTAGGTGGCGTCCCACCCGACTTTTCGTCATTTCGACAAAACGTCATATCACAACACTGTTGTCTCAATCAGAAATCAATAGTTTGAGAAGAGAAACAATTCAGAAGGGATACAAGAATGTTCTTTCATTTTCGCCTCATATAATTTATCAACAGAAGAAGCTCCTACATATTCAAAAATCAAGAAAAACATATACTGTCGTATTAGAAGAAAGAATGTCAATGCCGATCACCTCCACGCTTCACTTACGTATGCCTTCAGGATCGTGCGGATACAGGTTCATGATTCAAGTCACATCATTGCTTCGGAATGCTTCCTGGAAATGCCTTCACATCAATTACTTCGATAATTTGATCTTAATCGCGTCCTTCCGAAATTTATAACCATTGCTTTAGATTCCATTTATTCCGCATAAAATAACCATCGATCACGCAACGCCTCAGTTTTGTCGATAAAATATGATTCTTTTGCCTACTGTCTAGAAGATTCTGCCATTTCCTTCAATCATCCTTCGTCCATTCGAATCAAGAATTTCGTTAAATTTTTATAATTTTATAAATTGGGTAATTAATATGTTGATTCAAATATTGATTTTATTAACAACGCTTACCTATATCTAGGAAGGTAGATATCATTCCTCGTGCAGCTTCCAATAAGTGATAGGATCCTTCTCACAACGGCGGTGCCTTCGAAACATGCAACGTTGGTTCTTCGTCAGCTTCCATCAACTAGTTGCCTTCGACGTGGAACTCGTCCTAATACCTAATTCTAAGTTAAATCGTAGCTTTTCTTACACACATTCCCACAAGAATCGACCGCATAGTCTCTAAAACCACATGAAAAGTAGGGTAACATACCCCGTCTCCATCGATCTGTCGATTCCTCATTACTGTAGGGTCTAAAAATTCAACATACCTATAGCGTTGCGACATTCACCTTACACTTTCTCAGCAATCCTATCTTAGCAATTCCATCTCGGATCTACTAACCCTAATTCGCACTCAACTCAATTTATCCTAAATATGCCTAGTGTCTTTCCTATCCTGTACGACCTATTCTTCCTATCTTACTCTCATCTATTCTTATTTCAGTGACCAATAACCTGCAGCTCTGATGCCAACTGTAACACCCCAAATCCGGGGTCAAAATTTGGTGTCACTAAACAATCTTTACATAAAATAAAATAATAAACAAATAACCCCTTGAATCCGGATCATTTACAGGTTATGGTATGAAACAAGAATCTAATCTTCTACAACTTTCAACAACTAAAATACAATTGTAAATACCTTTGAACTAATGCTCGTAACACATTCTTCTAACTTCTTCAACCTCTCGTAGTGGAGATTTCTCGAACTTCTGCTGTCTATCTAAGCTATTCATTTTTATCCTTATCTGTTTCTGGCAGAAATAAGAATTGACAAAGCAAGAGTAAGCCAAAAATGCCCAGCAAGTATATAATTTGAGTTTCAAACATTAATATCAAAGAAAACTTCCGGACCAAATCTCTGAAATATTTTGAAGAACGAAACACAAAATCATTTAAAGGATATATTTCATTATCTTAAAATCAATTTGATTTACATTGCTATAAATCACATAGGAAATAATGACATTTTATAAGAGCTTCAGAGATCGCGTGTTTTCAAAATAGCTTCTGGTAACACTTCATACCTGAGCAACGAATGGAACAACTATTCATAAAATGACGTTCAAGAAATTCCTAACTATTCAGTATCCATCATTATCGACTAAGTTTCCATAGACTTAGCCTGCTAAACCAACCTGATAAGGACAGGTTGAATAATTAAGAAGATCTCAATTCATTCAAGATTCTAACTATCACTGAGCAACTAATGCTGCAGCAATAATCTGAACCTCGAATTTATTTAGAAACATTGTAATTTTCCCGAAACTGAGTGCTAAGAAAGAATAACTTTAATCCATAATCACATTTTTCTTTCAAGAAGGAATGCCATTAATGGCGATTAACAACAAATTAGACTGGACACTAGTTCTAACATATGCACTATACCCTGCTGATTAGTCAGGATACAGTGCGGATCTATACCCAACTGTATAGGTCCATTCAGGTACCTAGGCACTAAGGCCCATATCGAGGCACCAGTCATATCCCGGTCCTCAGGATTAAGACACACTCAATCCCCAAAACATCATCATTATCCAGCCCATGGAGTATTTTGATGTCAAATCATTTTGAATTCAAAACATCCCAATTCAGGGTTCAAAAATAATCCGAAAGAATGGTATTTGCTCATGAGAGCAATCGAATTACAGGAACAATAATGGAAAGAACTGGCATAATAAGAGTAATTACAGTGAAATATTAAACAGCTAACTATTCTGAATTTAGAATAGGAGCGAATAAATATTTGCAGTAATTTAAAAGAAAATCCAGAATACTTGCAAAACCAAATCATCTTCCTCAAATTCTAAAACATCTGTAAATCCAGTAATTGGATAACTAACAACACTTGCATATTCTGAATATAGAATAGCAGATGAGCATTTGCATAACCAGAATTATTTAATTCAGCAATATTTAAAACATTTATCTATTACGAACTGAGAATAGGGAAAGCAATACTTGCATGATAAGATTCAAAATAAATATCACTTGAATAATAAGTGATGATAGGAATACTTGCCTCAATAAGCTTTAACCGTTATTACTGGTTGACTTTGGTTCGACTTTGATCGTTTGGCTTTATCGTCAACCTACTATCCTATTCTTGATACAATCCCAACATTCAGACCCTTCGGTTGGAACTTTGTTGATCTCGACGTCTAATCACTAGATCGTTCCTAGTCCGATGTCACGTCTCGGGTCTTCCGTCTAAAACCTACAGGGTTGAAATACCCTAATTCAGATAACCGCTTAAACTTAACATCAAATCGTCATCCTATTCTACCCATATGATTTTATAACCGAATTCATATTTATATGTATTATCGAAATACACATAGCAGTTATGGTTCACATCTTCGAAACTCGGTTCGGTATTTATTTTCAGAAAATACGTATACTCGTCATTTTGAAAAACAGGGTAATCGATTATTTATAAATTATCTTGTCTCAATCGCAGTCCTTTTCATAAAATATAATTGTATATGATTATTCGACGTCTCCGATAATTATAGGTTACGTTCCCGAAATTTTGGAATTAATTTCCCGAAAATCGGGCAGCGTCTCCTTTGTTTATCGGCCTACCCGTCGAAATCAAATCGACGTCAATCACAATCAACAATCACATCAAGCAATTCAATCCACAATCCAATTACCAAGTCCCAAACTTCGATTTGCTTAATTATTATTATTACTCATATTTTGCACTTTATTGATATTTTTTTATTTTATTCGCATTTTCGTCTCACAATCGATTTACCAACTATTTTTATTTAATTAATAACGTAGGACTCAGATAAAAATCATCATCGCCCACCGTCGGCTCGCCGAGGCTCATCGCCGACGGCGGTAAAATTCGTCGGTGCCCGATAAATTCGGGTTTCCATACGAATTCCACCGATTAATCATTATAATTCCGTCCGAATTTACTTAAATCATGAAACATTAATCAGTTAATTCCTGTAGAATTAAAAATGATAAAATTTAATCAATTCGCACAACACCGTATCAAGCAACATTATCAAATCCAAACATGAATCAGGCAGGGTCACCGGAAAATACACCGGTGGCCGGAAAATTGTAACAACAACAGCTGCAACCACACAGGATTCACACACGCATGCACACGACTCACACACGCGCAACACGCGCACACACACGAATCACATACACACAAAACACGTACACACACACATAACTACGTATACATACAGATACACACACGGAGTACACACACGCGGCCTTTGGCCGGAAAAGCCGAGACAACGGCGAACAGAAGGCAAGAAAACGGCGGGGTGGCTTACCCGAGAGAGAACATCCAAACACGAAGCAAAGAAGGGGAAAGGAGGAGGGAGAGAACAAAGATAAGAGGAGATGAGAAATCGTGAGAGAGAAAAGAAAATAGAGAGAGGTCAGGGAGAGGTCGAGAGAGAGAGATTGAGCGAGAGAGATGAAGTACATAGAGAGAAGAAGAGGCGGTGCTATGAAATAACAGGGGAGAAATCAATTGATAAGAATAAAAGCCTAGCCTGATTACTAACCCGAACAACTGAATTTTGTATCATAATTTATCGATTCAACGAGTATTAAACGGGTAAAATAACCCGAGAATCTATCTGAACATATTTTCAAAATTCTCGAAATAAATTAAAAGTTAATAAAATCGAAATTTCCATAATTTTTAAAGCATTTCCGAATTAATTACTGATTTTACAATTTAATGAACTCAGAAAATCATTTAAAATTAAATAATTAATAAATTAATTTCTAAATTTTTGTAAACCCCTAAAAATAATAAATAAAATTATAAAACAATAAAAATAATTTTAGAAACAATTTTAGCATTTTTTTTAAGAATAAATATCCAATAAAATCACTTTAAAATGAATTAAATGCATACATCTCGGTAATTAATTATACAATTAATCTTCGCGTCCAACAAATCACAAACAATTAATAATACATCCATAGTAGTCGACAGACCCATCACATCTTTTATTTATTTAAGAATTTGTTAATTACATTCACAAATCGGTTCCAAAAATGGGTTACTTAGCCGCTAAATAACTGAAAAGACGATACGATTTTAATACCAGAATTGGATAATTATCAAAACAGAGCTTCCTATAAAATACTTTATACGAAATTATGGTGATAATGTCTCGCCTTTTTAGAATATGGATTCTTATCGATATATAAAATGATTTGCGTATCGAAAATTTCACACCGGAACTCGTATAGGTCAAACCGTACCCCGGATCGAAAAAGTCAAAACATGAAAAGTGTTCAGAAGTATCAGATTAGGTTTGGAAGGAGTTTTCGGAAGAGTTTCAGGTTGTAAAAACGCAAAAACGATTGAAGTGGGACAATTTCCGATTCTAAAAAGTAATTTTATAATTATGTAATAATAATCATTGTTAATTCTATAAATCCTTATAAAATCATATGATCATTCAAAAATTACCAGAAAAATACCAAAATTATCTAGATTTAATTCTGGATAATTGGAAATTAGAATATCTAAATTTTATCAAAAATAAACATTCAAATATTATTATCCATCATCAAATAATTAACCAAAAAATCACACAAAACTCACATAATAATTATTTATTGATAAAAATAATTACATAATATTTCCCGGGCGTTACAAAAGTAACCCGTGATTATGAAGAAGTTGATTATTCCTAACGGTAAGGTGCAAATATTGTTTGACAAAGTTAATAACAGAATCCGCGTACGGAGTAATTGTTCATCCAGGGGCAGAAACCATTAAAGTTTAAAGAATTCATTAATGTAAAAGGAGCCTGTCCGTGATCGAAGAAGATTGGGAAGATTTCCAGACCTCTTTAAAAGAAGAATATTATTAACAAAAGGATCGTTATGTTAAATGGTTCGTGGTTATTCTAAATTAAAAAGAGGAAACCCGAAGTTATCTGATGAGAATGCCATTATGATCAAATTATTAAAATATTATAGGTGTAGTTGCGATGGTAAAGACGCAAGACTTAACAAGTAAGAATCTACCATAATGCTTAATTTACGAAGGCATTTCAGCGTACTTTCTAAAGTTATTATATGACACAATTGGGATATGATCAAGCAAGCTCGAAAGATGAATACAAGTGAAATGTGGATGGTGACCAATGGTATCGTTCTTGTTTTCAATATTACGGCGTATATTCCTTTTTAATTCTTAAAAATGTAAGAACTTCTTTTCTTAATAAACTCCTTATGATGATTTAAAAAGGAGGATATTGCATTCCTTTCAAATTTAATTGTTCCCCTCAAGTTTTGCTCTCCGATTGGGACAAACAGTGTTATGGTGAGACGCTTTGTCGGGATGACGAAGAGTCGGGTGGGACGCCACCTAATCATGTATTGTACGCCATATGGTACGAAAGACGCTTCTTCTTTCTTTTCAACTCTAATTTTTGTTGAATTGCGAATCCTTCTAGTTGTTTCGTTGTATTGTCGTTCTTTGCAAGAGTTTTTCAAATAGGAATCAACGTATTATGAACTAAGCGTACAAAGTTTCAGCTACCTCTTATGCATGGAAAGGATACAAGGGCATATGGTGAGTGCAAATCACTAACCCAGTCTGGAATGCACTAAGAGTCAAGCTCCAATAAGGAATACGTCTCCAAGAACGAGAGTTTATGATGTGTTTGTGAAATATGTTATTCCGAATACGGATGCGGTGACGTGAATGATTATTGTGAATACCTTACGTGTTAAAGTATTAAAAGATGTGAGAGAAACTTAATTGTTTATCTCTCAAGGTGTTGTTGATAAGATGAATTACCTTTTTGAATTGATAAGATTATGATCAAAGGACTAGCAAGTCAAGAACGTGTAATTGTTGAATAAGTAAGTACCAATGGTGGAATTGAGATTTTTGGAAATAAGTTGTGAAGAATTGATATCATTTGAGACAAGAGGATTGGACATTATTCTAAGAAATAGATTAACTATTTAAGCGTGATGCCCAGATAGACTATCGTGATAGAAGATAGTTTTGAAGACGCCAAATGAGAATATGATGAGGTTTAAAGGATGAAGGAAGGTAAAGAACTTGTTAACAATGATTTAAGTTAAAAGGTTACAGTGACCAAGAGGTAAGCGCTATGGCGATTAATAAATGAAAGTTAGGAGCACACAAAACTTGAAGATTTTATAGCAATTAAGGAGTTTCAAGATATGTTTCCAGAAGAGTTATCCACATTTCCTCCAGATAGGAAAATGAGGTTCGCGATTGACTTAGCACCTGAGACGAAGCTAGTAACAAGGCCTTACACAAAATGACACCAGTTAAAATGAGGAAGTTAGCAAAGCAGATGCAAGAAATGCTAGAAAAAGAAGCGATTAGACCTAGTGTACCCCATAAGGTGCACCGGTAGTAATTGTTAATAAGAAAGATGGAAGTATGAGATTATGCGTCGACTAGCGAAAGTTCAACAAGTTTACTATCAAGAGCAAGTATTTGTTACCTCGAACCAATGATTTGTTTGATCAAACAAAAGAAGCAAAGTACTTTTATAAGATTGATTTAAGACTTGGTATTTCACCAATTGAAGATTAAACCTATGGACATATTAAAGATAATTTTCAGAACTAAGTATTGTGTTATAAAATTCTCATATTGTCATTTGAATTAATCAATATACCAGTGATATTTGAACTTGATGGAAAGAATCTTTAAAGAATATCTGGATAAGCTGTAGGTGTGTTACTTAAAGTCAACAGAGGACCATGCAAAACATTTAATGTTAGCCGGGAAGTCGAAGAAGAAAGATGTTGTACGAAAAGTTTACAAGGTGAAAGTTTTGATGGTCGGAAGCATAAATAGTCAAAGAGGAGGAGACCAAAGGAGATCCAGCAGAAATTAAAGTTACTATGAATAAAGAAAGATCAAAAGCACCAGCAAAGGTAATAAGTTTTACCATGGACCGGTTATTATTGAAAATTTGTGCAAGATATCTTTTTAAAGTTGCAATACCTTTAATGAAGCTAACCAGGAAAAGCAAGAAGTTTATATGAAATGGAGAAGGGTGAAGATAGTTTTGCGGAGTTAAATGAAAGAATGGTTACAACACCTGCTTTATCACTTTGAAGGTATCAAGGAGATTTGGTAGTTTATAGTGATGCTTCTCATAAGGGAGTAAGATGTGTGTTGATGCAGCACAATAAAATTATTGTATATGCACCCAGACAACTGAAACCTTATGAGCAGAAGTATACTCCTCATAATTGGGACTAACAGTAATAATATTTGTTTTGAAAGATTGGGAAACATGATATGTATGGAGAAAAGTGTAAAATCTATGCGGACCATAAAAGTTTGAAGTATGTATTCACGAGGAAAAGCAAATGTAGAGGCAGGCGATAAACAAAAAGGAGAAAATGAACATAGAGACTACACCAGAAGAGTTATCTGTGGAATTTTAGAAGTTGGAATTGGAAGTCAGAATTCATAATCCAAAAGGAGCAAGGATGGATAGTATGACCTTTTAGTCGAAGTTTTTAAGGGAAAGATAAAGAGATGTCAAGAGAAGATAATAGATCACGATGTTAACAGTTGGTAAGAGGAAGACTATGCACCCAGAAGAACGATCGCGATATTCCTAGGTTTTCTTCCAGCACTTGGATACTACAAGTAGAAGGACTAAGAAATGAGATCCCACCAGGAATTCACAATATAAAGTATTTAATTTATTGAAGAGATGCCAAGATATATGTTTTTTTAAAGAAAAATAGTAATGACCAGGTATAAGAAGGAAATTTCAAGATGGATTAGGAAGTGTTGGATATGTCAAAGAATTAAGGCGAAGTATTGGAGGCCTAGTGAACAAGGCAGACCAAGGAGTGGTTTTACAAGAAGCAAATCATAAAATGTACCAGTGATGTTGTTAGAAAAAAAAAGGAATGAAATTATGAGATTATGTACTGATTAGCGGGAGTTCAATAAAACAACGAATAAGAATAAGTGACCCCTATAAAGATTGATTACTTATGAGACCTAATCTAAGAAGTGTGTTATGTCTCAAGGATTAACTCAAGACCCGACCTGAGGACATATCAGAGATTACGATTAAAATGAGTTATGAGTATTGCAAGCTCTGGTGATATCATGTGAAGTAACAAGTGTATCAGTTAAATATAAGGAATTAAGGAACATGGTGTATAAGGAGTACTTGGATAAGAGAATTGTATTTATTGATAACATCCTCAACTATTCAAAGAGTAAAAAAGTCTGAGTGGAATGCCCCAGGATTTTTCCCCAAAGATTAGAAGGAGTGCAACTATACGTTGAGTCTTTAAGAATGAAATTTTGACTAAGGTTAACAAAAGATAATCCATTAACAACTACCTAAGCAAAGCCGTATGGTAACAGATGCCTTATACCGACAAAAAGGATTGGATGTAATTAAGACCACCGAGGAGTTAATAACCGAATTGGAAAGTGTAGAATCTGAAGTTCAAATACTTAAAGGTGATAATACGTGAATATATGAGATTACTTTTCAGCCTTAACTGATGGAAAGGAGTAAGAGATGTTTAAATGTTCGGAAACCAAGTTAAAAATGAGCACCGCCTATCATCCTTAAACGGAGAGTCAAAGTACGGAAGTGATTTAGGAAATGTAAAATATGTTGAGAGGTTGAGTTTTAAGGAAACACTGGAATGATCATTTATCATCGATGTCAGCTTTGGAATGCCACATTACCAAGCTTCATGTGAACGCAAGTATAGGTCCCCACTTTATTGAGATAAAATGGGAGAAAGAAAGTTGGCAAATCCTAAGTTAATTCAATACACCAAAGGGCGTAGTGATATTGATTAAAGCAGCTCATAGTAGACAAAGAAGGAAGACGGATTTGTATCGAGAGAGAGAGTATGAATATAGAAATAAGACGAGTAGTGTTAGTAAAAGTTTCATCTTGAAAAAGATTGGATAAGTTAGAGTAGAAGGGACAAGTTAAGTCTTAAATTAGTGAACCATTCGAGGTATTGATAAATATAGATAAAGTTGTTCATGAATTGATATTACCGTTATAACAGTATGTACATATAATGTGTTCTGCGTGTCAATGTTAAGACTAAGTATCAGATTCAAATTAAGTGATTGATTAGGAGCCAATGGGCTAATCCTCTATTATTTCCCTCTGTTCTACTTTCCCCTTCTTCCTCCTTCCCGTTCTTCTTGTTCCTATTCCTTCTCCTTCGGGTTCTGCCTATTTTCCGGCGACTCCGCCGCCGCCTTGGTAACTTCCGGCCTCGTTTGTTTCTTTTCCGATTATGGGCTTCAGTTGTGTCTTGTTGACTACATGTGTATACCTTGTGTGTATATATGTAGGTGACTGTGTACGCGATTTTGTGTGTGTGTGTGCAACCGCGTGTGTGGGTGCGTGTGTTAGTGTGTGTTGTGCGCGTGAAGTGCGTGGGTTATGGTGGTGAGGATTGTGTTTTGTGGTTCAGATACTGTTGGAATTTTAATGGGGAATTTTGAATTTTTGGCAGGAATACTTGATTGATTCGTGAAATAAATTATTCATGCGGGAAACGATTATTAGATTAATCAGTAGAATTCGTGACGGAAACCCGAAATAACCGAGCACCTCCGAATTTTGCCGCCGTCGACGGTGAACTTCGGTGAGTCGACGGTGGACTATGATGAAATGATTTTGAGTCCTGACATAAAATAAAATAAAATAAAATAATATTTAGTGTATAAAATTGGTTTCTGGAAATGAATAATGTATTGTATTATATCAAATTGGATTAGCAGATGGGATTATGAGTCGTAAATGTTGGATTATGTGATTGATTGATTGTTGTTATTGGTTTGACGTCGATTGTATTTGACGGGTAGTCCGATAAACAAAAGAGACGATGCCCGATTTTCGGGGGCATATCCTGTAAAATATCGAAAATACCAGTCGAATGTATACATCTATATAATTATAAATAAAATATTTTGTAAAGTATAACTGGCAATCTGTGTCCTAAAGCGACGAGTATATGTGTTTTCCGAAAATGATTATCGAGTTGAGTTTTGAGTTCGTAAACTCTGATTGCTATGTGTATGGTATAAAGAGGTACAATTACGAGTCGGGTTATGATATCGTATGGGTAGGTGGTTAGCGAGGATATGTCAAGCATAAATGGGTGTCTAACATATAGTATTTCGACCCTGTAGGTTCTAGTCGGGAGACTGAAAGTGGACGTTGGACTAAAGATAACCTAGTGGTCAGTCAATGAGCTCAATAGAGTTTCAACAGAAAAACCTGAATGTCGAAGTCGAATCTAATGTGATCTAGTGGTTGGACGTTAAAGCCTGAGCGGCAGAGTCGGCTCAGAGTTGATCAGTAATAGTTGTAAAGCCCTGTAAGGCAAGTACATCTAAACCTTTTTCGAGCTATAATGCAAATAGTTCTAAATTTTTCCGTAAAATATTGTTAAGTATTCAAAATAGCTCTATTTTATATTACAAATACTTTGAATCCTTCATCATTGAACCTGAGCCACCTCATTTGATCTTTGAGCCGTAAGCCTTATTCTTTGTGAACCATTTCTTATTGATTTACTAGACACTAAACCACACAAATATGATACTACTCCCCAAATGTATAACTACCAAACACCAAATACTGGAACAAAATTGTTTGAAAATGCAGAAACTTTTATACTCCAACCATTCTTTATAACATCAAAGAACTATACCTTGAAAAATCATTATTTGTCTAATAACTGATCCTTTTACAAACTGAAAACCGTTTCTTATACATACCTTGATATACCCTTGTGATATCCATAAATTTCCTTACGTTTTATTCAAGTGTTTAATCGTCATTAATTATGATCTTGTTTTATTGAATTATATTGTTTATCATATTGAACTGCTTCAGAATTGGATAGTTTTTTTTATATATGGACTAGATTCGTGGTCAGACCATATCAATGGTCAGGTTAGGCCAATGTGTGCCTTGGATCCAGTAATTAGAGCAGTGCTCTGTGCTTTGCTCGGGGTTAGTGCATGACTGATCAACAACCTAATCTTGGTTTTAAAACTTAAAACGAATATCCAATTATAATGATTGTTTAACAATAAACTTGATTCCTCTGAATCATTCCATTTGATCATTGCTTAACCTCAGTTATCACTGTTATAACTTGCTAAGCTAGTTAGCTCACCCTTGCGATTCTTTTTATATATTTTACAGTTAAAGAGAATATGGATGATAGTGTAGTTCCTCAATCCAAAGTACGGGCTAGGGTTCCAGTTGAGTTGGATCGAGCTAGCAGGAGCTTCATACGGTAGAGAGATAGTAAGATTGTAAGAATAATTTTATTATCAGTTGTAAGTTAAATCAGTTAGGATTTGGTACGTTGTAATAAAAGTTAAGGTTGTGGCTTATTTTCATACTTTAACCTGTTGCGATCCGTGGTTATGTAAAGCAGGGTCATTGCAAATAGTATCTCCTATACAGGTTTATATATTGTGTATGTGTTGTGGACCCCAAACTTCTGACCCGGGTTTGGAGGGTGTCACACATGCAAACATAATTAATCAACAACTCAAGAACAGTTCTAAAAGTCGAATTGAAAATTATATAAAAAACAAAAACTTGATTTTATAAAAACCGGATCAAAATCATGCAAATTATATATGAAAATGATCCTTGTAACCTCTACAATCATAATTAATCATCAAAACATTCAAAAAATCATTTAAATCCAAAAAACAAATTTTAAAGAAAAATATGAAAAATTGAAATTGATTAATAATCAACCTTATTCGAAGATTTTAGTATGGATACAACTGTCTCATCGAGAGCGTCGATACGGTATTGTAAACGAATACAGAAGCTGAATGTTAACAAAAAAATAACATTTGCACTTTACAAAATTCAAGTGAATGAGAACCTTAAAAGAGCAAAGATAAATTATGTCAACCATAAACTATCGATGTTAAACTATTATGAGGAGAGACCTCTAGGATAAGGTGCATGCGTCTGTTAACCTGTAACTAATCAACTTGGTAGTGCTGAGATGGTTGAAATGGCCCATGATCCCAACTTCTGCCGAATTCTTATCCTATCAGGCTACTTTAAATCTTCTAAAAGGAGGAAGCTGATGTAGGGTGCCTATATGTCTCTTTGACTTAGTTATGAGTAATTGCACAAAACCGACCCATTGAGAACGCGGTTTTGAAAAATGTTGATCTTAAAATTCTAAAAATTGTAAATATGTTGGTCTCTACTTCAATTAATTAATTATGTGAAATATTTTAAAGAATTATTAGGTTTTCAATTGAGAAAATTTTTTATTAGAGTAAAATCACTCTGGCCGATCTTAAGGAGAATAGATTATATATAAAAAATTAAGTTAGTTTGAAATTTGGGAATCAATTTAATTTAACATAGATGTCATATCAAGATTTGAGAAAAGAAATCTCATATATTTATCTAATAAACCGAATTTTTTTATTATGTAACATAGACATACATAAGTATAACCTGTACCTATGCATAGTAGCCAAGGAAAATAGACAAGACAAACATACAAAATTTAAATAAAAGAAACACAAAAATGGACATATATATATATATACGTATCAATAGAGAACCACACCAAGAAACCTAATTAATCCAGAGAACCCTAAGAAATAATCATTTTTCTCACATAATAGAAACCTAAATTGACCGGTGCGAAACTAGAAAAGTTAAAACTCTTAAATCTAGAGATCGTACTTGAGACCGAGTGGAGAATGTGACAGTGAACCCAATGATTATCGAGTTGAGGAAGTTAAAGTGAGAGCGTAGAAAATTAGCAGTCAGATTTGTATCAATTACCAGTGAGAGTTTTATGGACTCGAGATTGTGGAATTGGGGAAGAAAGTTAATCGTGTAATTAAGGAAAATTGAGGATGCATAGTTGATAAGCCTTAAGAGTGTAAAGGGAAGTTATTCAGACAAACTATATCTAAAAAAATTAGATACCGACGTTCTTTTATAAATTATTTTGGTTAAATGTTTTTAAAAATAAAAAATTATACAATGTAATCGTAAGAATTTTGATAACCAAAATAAAAAGATTATACTTTTATTTAAATTTTTGTTTTCAAAACACATTTTGTCTATTTTTACAATTAAGGGGTTCGATTTAACATTTTATGGAATGTTTTATGTTTCTTAAACCAGTAAATTTAACGTGTTAAAATTTATAATTTAAGTTAAATTATAAATCATATAATATTAAGAAATGAATTCATATATGGTAAGGGATATAAGTTAATATATACGATTCTATTGAAGATAAAATATTAAAAATTTGGCATGATATATATTGTTTGGTATAGGCTCAATTCACCTAATTGCGCTTATATATATCATTCATAAAAAATAATTATTATTTATAACTAACAAACTACTTTGCCAACTAAAATATCAATTATCTTTTCCAACTATAACATGTTATTTTTTCATTTATCCCAATTAAAACACTTCACTTTTCAAATATATCATGAGCAATTCTATATAAAAAATAAAAATATAATATGGTAATTAATAACTAAGCGGTTATTTTTTTTAGTGAAAATATGTTACTTTTTATCAAACAGTCGTTCGTTTCCAAAAATAACATTAACAATGTTATTCAAAATAATAACAATTTTCTATTAATAACCAAATAACAATTTTTAAATTTAACTCTAACATTGATATAATATAAAAAACACAATTCAATTTAAAATTAAAAAAATAAAAATATAAAAGAAAATCTATGTACCGCGTCGATTTTAAACTTGTAATATTATTAAAGGGAAACCTGAAAAATTTGATAGTACGTCGGTTCATCAATATTTTATTTATATTTTGTTAACTACAGTGGTTCTATTAGTTTAAACAAACAATATTAATTCAAACATATTTTTAAAATAAATCTCTAAAATATTTATTTAAACGTCTATTATTTATGAAAATTAGATTGAAATAGAACTAAAAATTTATAATAATTTCCACTCAGGCATATATTGAGAAAGAATTATTATATTTTTAACATTGTCTTAATGAATTTTTTTATTGCACCAATCTCATCTATATATAATAGAAGAATAAGAGGATAATATTCTTGAGATTTAAAAGTCTCATTGAAAAGACTAAACTACCCCTATTTTTAATATTTATATAAAAATATGGTTTGTGGGAATCGAACTCGAAATATTTTATTTACCTATACAAATTCATATCACTATACCATATTATCACATGTGCTTTTTATCATACACATAATATGTAAGTGTGATAAATGAATATTTTATTTAACTTCAAAGATAGTTACTTGAATTTTGAAAAAAAGATAGTTACTCGAATATTTGTATAGTTATTTTTAAAGAATTTAATTCCAGATTTAAAGTTAGGTATTGTACATAAATGAATTATTATCTTATTTATTAATAATTTTTTAGTTTGAAAATATATCTCATATATTTTAACATATTTTTATCATAAAAAGTAATTAAAATGTACATATATAATTTTAAAAAAAATATTGAAAATAGAATCGCTTATATAAAAATAATCTATATTTGTATTACATATTTAGATAAGTTCGAATTATAATGAGTCAATGCATTTTAGTTTATTTCGAATTTGAAATCAGAACTTGGCTCATTGTTAAAAAGAATATCTTACCAATAATGAGAAATTTTTTAATATCTTATGTTAATATAAATTAATGTGTTTGAGGTTTTATAGGATCAAGTCAATTGATTATTTGTTTTAAAATTACTAACTTCACTAGTTGCGCATTATTAATTTTGGAATTTGTCCCGATTTTAAAAATATTCGAAATTTGATATGAGATCTCACGAGATTTGTTAAAACTAGGATGATATATTAAATCGATTTATTTTTCATTTTTCATTTAAAAAAACTAGTTTTTTAAAAAGAATTCTTTTAGATAAGCAATATCCATTTATCAAGATAATATTGTACAAATATTTTGAATTATTCAAATAAAAGTTATATATGTACTATATTGTAGCATTTGATTCAATGCATTTTTTATTATTTTAAAAAAATAATATATTTTTCAATAATTTGAAGTAATTAACCAATTCAACTGATATTTATAGAATTTTATCGAATTGAAAAATATTTAATTTTAGGAGAATATTATACAATGTTATCAAATTATTATATGAAGAAATGAAGAAATAACAGATCCACAATGAATGAAACTTAAAAACGGTTTAAGTAATGATATAATTACAATTTTTCCTTCAAATTCTTGAAAAAATCATGAATATTAATAATAAGTCTATACAATATAGAATTTATTTTTATGTTACAACCATGATTAATACCCGGTTCCGTAAAAAATAGATATGGATTGTTTGTCAGTGATAATGTGAATATCATATATAAATTATAGTAATTTATTTATTACATAATTTTAATTTTTGAATAATTATAAATGCATGTTATTTAAGTAATCAATTGTCGCACTAGATGTTAATAATGATTATATATGTACATAAATCAGATATTTAGCATATAAATAATTGAAACCATCGTAATTTACTAAGAAATGTAACATATGATAATTTACATGCTAACACACACATAACTTAATATTACTTTGTTAACAGTAGTGTAAATAAAAAACTAACATTCTCCCATACATACGTTGAATTTCAAAAACTAGCATATTTCATAAAAATTAACTTTTATATTAACAGTAATTTAAATTTTATATTATTGTATATTATGATGGCAAGTCATTCTGACTTTAGTTATATATTTTTAATTTTTTTTAAATTGAGTAAGTTAATTGTAAGTTAGTAATGAACTCAATAATAATATAGATTAGTACATATAGTTTATTTAAATAAATTTAAAAAAATTTGGTCAACTCCGTATTCAATATATATGTTAATTTTTAGCTTTTTATTTGTAAACATACTAACGGCATTCTACAGGTTAAGCTTAATTGTTTCCTTTTAAACTTACACTGGCTATCCCGTTATATTCATTCATTAAATACAAATTATACAACACAAACAAGAATATATATATATATATATATATATATATTGCTTAATGAGCTATATTAGAAATGTTGTGTAATTTGATAATATCTTGTATGAAAATAATATACATTGATAAAGAATCAATTTTTATTTGATATACGATCGACACTGTACAACATTTACAAATAAGAAAATAACTAAGAGCAACTCCGACAGCCCCCTTGCATTTTCACTATAGATAATATAAATAAATGAGCTCCTAATTATTTAGAAGCCAAAATCAAACAATTTCTCCAACAATTCTCCTTAAACTCACTCTCTATCTATCTTTTTACTCATTAAAGTCATTTATATTAAATAGATGGGTAAGAAAAATATAATATAATAATAATTGAGGAGGGGGTATTCACTTCTAAAAGTGAGGAAGCATTCAAAACTCCTAATATTATAGAGAGGGACAACGAGCTTGTTGGAGAGAAATTTTATCTTCAATTCTTCAAAATTTGACTTAAGAGCCTATATAAGGATAGTGTTCGAGTTGCTCTAAGAACATTATAATTGCATGATACATAAAAAACTCTGGAAAATGGCCCGTGCCGCGCACGGGTTATTATGCTAGTTTTTTATATCAACAACAAAGTTAAAAATAGATAACTTAGATTAAAAATATAAAGAGTATTATGAAGTTGAAAATAGATTATAAGATAATAAAATATTTAAAATTTATAACTTTTAATGAGGCTTTTCTTGGGAACCTATTTTAATATAAAAATAAATTTAAAGAATATAACTAAAAAAATTGTTGAAATAATAAAGTAAATATAATATAATAAAAAATGACTGGAGCGCGTAGGGGAGCTTTACGTGGGTTTGTTGTCTTCACAGCGTCGGTTGAAACTTGGTTGTAGCACAAAGTCTCATTAAAATGTCGGTTAAAATTATATTGTCTCTAGAAGTAGACACAACAACGTCGGATGTAAAATAATTGACGTCGAAAAAACTTTTAGGAGTCGGCATTTTGATGTACGACGCCTTTAAGAACTATAGGCGTCGGTTAACTCCACCACCGACGCAACATGTCCACAAAAATGACTTTAGGCGTCGGTTAATGTCAAAACCAACACTAATTAGGTATTTAGGCGATGAACCTCTATAAAACCGACTATAAAAGTGTGATGCATAAAGACATTTTTGTACTAGTGCAGGAGCACTAATAGCCAACCGAATGATGTACCTGGATGTTCTAAACGAAATCTGGAACACTGTAGTCATTCACACTAATATCACTGACAATCAAACAGTTTCCATGGTAGTCAATTACACAATCAGGGGTGTGGCTGTGGAGTTCAATACAAATGACATCAACAAGGCTCTGTGCATTTCTACTGACAATAAGGTTGAAGCTCCTACTTCTCAAGAATTGGCTGAATTCATGGACTTTATTAATTATTGTGATAAAATTGACTTGGCGAGGCTAAACAAGAAGAACCTGATAAGGGAGTGGTCTTTTGTCTTTGACTCCATTATCAGGGCATTCACATGCAGAAAGACTGGCTATGACAATATTTCAAGTGTGGTCTAGAAGTCGGTGTACTCAATGGTATACAAAAAACATCTGGATGTTGGAAGCTTGATCCTTGAGGAGCTAAGAACAATGCTGACCATGCCTTTGGTAAGCAGAGGTAAAGAAATATTCTTCGAAGATTTATTTTGTCTACTTTAAATCATAAAGTAAATGACATACATTTACTTGAATGTATAGATGTTAATCAAATAGGCATTTGTAAACAAGTGTCCAAAATTCTATTTTGATCACTAAATACAAAGAATCAGGTAAAGGTAAGTCTAAATGTCACTGACTTTATATTGGAGAAATTTAGAACTTACCCTTACACAATGCCTGACATGAGAAGCAGTGCAATAACTAGTACATCTATGGCCTCTGGTCATGCAAAAGAACCTAAACAGGATAACCCACATGGGCCTACCACATCTAAAAACCTTTCTTCTCAAATACTAGAAGCTAGCAAACCAACTACTTCATCCTCTCAAAAGGGTGGACCTAGTAAAAAGAAGAGAAAACAAATTACCCTGACTATCATACCTGAAACTGAAAATGGTGAAAAAGACCAAAGTGAGGAAATGAGTCACCTGGTCAAGAAACCAAGGAAGCAAAAGAAGATATAGCTGACCACTCACATGACCACCTCTGCATCTTCTGCAGTTGTAAATATGTGAATAAACAGACTCTAGTAACATTTTCTCAATAAGATGTCACTATTGAAACAAACATTCTCCCAAGTGCAATCTGTAATGAGTCTGCACTCCCTCTTGAGCACTCTCAAGAGTGTCAAAGAAGTAATATGGATGCCACACACTTGAGTGAGATCATACCACTTGAAAATCCCTCTTTTACTCAGGGGGAGTTTCCAACACTCACTAATCTAATCTCCAAAATTTCTTCTTCATATAATGAAGAGCTTGAATCCACTTCTCAAGCTCTACCAAAATCAACTAACATAGTTCTTGAAACTGTGATCATTACTCAGATTCCACCTTTAGATGATGAGAGTCTAGAAGCTAAGGTAGACCTAGATGACATCGTCATAAACACAGGGGTTTCATCGGTTTTTACTGAAGACTATGTGATTACAATTTCCGATGCAACTTCATGTGCACAACAGTTTTCACAAACTGTAAGGTTTGAGGGTAGTACTCATGAAGGGGAGTTACTCAGATCCTTTCCAATTCTATTAGAGATTTCTCTTGAAGAAACAACTCCTCTCAAAACCCTAGCTGAAATTGCCTTGACAATTGAAGCTAGGAGTCCAATAGCCAATGATCCAGCTATTGGGGACGCAAGTACAACAACAAATTCAAGTGTCAGTTCATTGCAAGAATGACAAGAGTTTGAGGCCATGGTACATGACAGTAACCTGGTCAGCTCTCCTCCAATTCAAATGGAGATTCACTTACCAAGTGAACAATATACTAGCAAAGCCACATTTTCCACTGTGAGTTTAACTACGACTCATATCATAGGTACCATACTATACATCATTCCATCCCCCTCAACCACAAACCTGCCATTCACTTCTAGTCAGCCTCCTGCATATCTCATGCCTCAGTGGCTTCATGATACCCAAGCTCCACCACAGACTATAGATGCAATGCTTGTGGATCAGATTGAAGGGTTTTCCAATATAACACAACAACTACTCACCTCAGATATGTCTAATCAAGACTATCAAGCTATTATGCTGAGATACAGAGAGGAAGTTGAGGAACAACAGGCTAAAATAGTAGATGAAGCTAAACAAGATGGAAATGTTGATGCTTGGCTCTCCAAGACATTCACAATTGACATGGAGGAAGAACTTTCAAGGTTTAGAGAGGTGTACATCACTATTCTGAGCAATAATGCCAAAGTACTCACATCACAAGAGGTCTATGATGCCATCACAGAGGTCTACAAGGCTCAACTCAAAGCCTTCAATTTCATTGGAAAATCTCTCGAACAGACTCTGGAGGGTCATCAAAGTGAAGTCAAGAAACGGGTTAATCTGAAAAATTGATAAACTCATGCCTACACTTAATGAAAGCAAAACCAAGTTCACCAAGTTTTTTGATAAACTTGCTACTCTGAATCTCTCACATCTAGAAGAAAACATTACAAAGCTTAGGGACTCATTTATTTCTCTTTATAACATGATTCAACAACAATGACATCAAGTTCGAATTGGATCAACTACACAAGGGTAGATATGAGACTTCAACCTTGATGATGGAGGAAATTAAAAAGGTGGTGTAGGATACTTTTGGAACAACTACCTCTACAACATCTATAAATGTTCCTTCTATGTCTTCATCTCACCAAATTCAATTTCTCCAAACTCAAGTCGATGAATTCCAAGCATCAAATGCATCTTTGACATCTCAGGTCTCTTAACTAACAACTCTAGTCTAAAGTCAATAGCAAGACACCAAATCCTTGATAGACTCCCAAAAATATTTTCAAATACAGGCATGTGTGTCTTTCGGAGCTATCATAAGTGCCTTGAAATTCCCTCTTCAAGAAACTCCTCAAATAGTAAAGGCTCAGATTACTCACATTATCAACTTTCTTGCTACCAAGCCTAAGGGGGAGATGATGTTGGAATTAAAAGATTCAAAATGGCAGTTGAAGGCCCTTGTCTTGACAAGGAGTTTGATGATTTCCTTGAAGGCCTGAGAGTCTCACTCAAATTCAATCATTTCTCCTACAAGAAGGTCGTGAACAACAATATCAATTTCATGAGAGTGGTACTGGTCACTAGACAAATGTTTAAGGAGAAGAGATTTGTGGTGAATTTAATGACTCCGGAGTTGATAGGTGCATGCATGCCTCTCTCTCCTTTCTAACATCAAGAAGAGCCTCAGAACTGGATATATTCATCAATAAGGTCAAAGTAATGAGTCCAGAAGACACTCTTTTGCTACATGAACTAAAATCAGGTCAAAAAGAAGCTTTTCCTGAAGCCTATCTGCAACCTAGCAAAGGAGTGACCTACATATGCCCTAACACCAGGAGATGCATACACTTTTAATTACCTAAGCATTGTGTCATGACAAATAAGAAGCCGATGATGATTATTGAGACAGAGTTGAAGACTAAAAGGATTAAGATAAATGAGGATATTGAGATGATCAAGATCTTTGCAAGATACTTGAAGAATGCAGATGCCATGCTACCACAAACCAAAATCAATGAGAAAGAGGTGACTTGGATGAGGATGAACAAAAGAAAGATGAACACAAATCTTTTGGCTCAAATACAAGTCAATGAAGGAAAAGCAGTGGGAGTCATAAGGAAGCAAAAGGTGGAAAGGATGAGCAGAAAAAAGGGAAAGATGGAGACAAGAAGAAAAATAGAAGAGATGGCAAAGATATCATGAAAACACCCATAAACTAAAAATCCAAGACTCTACAAACCTCAACTCAAAGTCCTAGCTAAACGCACACTCAAAACATCCAAACCTCCAAGTCTAAATACCTCTACAAATCTAGAGCCAACTCCCTACTCAAAACACGTATTTAAGCCAACCAAATCTCTCTGAAGAAACTGTCAAAACCTCCATCATTCAAACCTCCAACCAAAACACACTTCAAGTCTACTAGAAGAAAACCAAAGAAAATAAAAGTTTAAACTGGTGCTCTATGGAGTTGCTTCAATCAAGAGGATTTTCTACCAAATTCAAAAGAGATATTAGATGATGACTACAACAATCAATTAGCTGAAGACATAGTCAAAGTCTGCGTAGAAACTTTGGGAGAGGTGAAAATCTACTTTAAAGATGGCACATTCAACTAACTCAACAAAAAAGTAACTGAAAACTACTTAACAGTAGAGCTTGAAAGAGTAATTAGCTTTAATGAATGGAAATGATGTTTTTACTAGGATGAGGAAGGTTGAATTAGCTGAAAGATTAAAAGAGACAGATGAAAGGCATGCTAGGGAGAAGCCTGAGAGGGAAGCAAAGGAGATGAAGTATGCTAAGGAATTGAGATGTTTGAGCAAAGGTCAAATGAGCTTAAAACACAAAGGTTGAGTAAAGTTTCTCCTTATGGTGTGTTTTTGAATATTAAGACTCATAGATTATCAAGGTTAAGAAAAAAATATCTTGACATTTACTATCTAAATGAATGGCTCAAACAGGTGGAATCTCTAAGAGGAACTGAAATAATTGAAGAACTTAAGTGCCTGGTCAGACTCAAGGATTTGATTGGAGAACAATCATGATATGAGAAATTTAGATGATCTTGTAAAGTCAACTTTGAATGTAACTGCAAGAATGTATAAAATCTGTACTTTGTAAATCTGTCAGTTTTTTTAAAAATTTTAGCGTAAGCTTAGTCTTATTATCAGGCATGAATTTGTGATAAGTAATCTTCTCACAAATTGGGGGAGATTGTTGTGCAAGACATGCATGTTGCCCAGTTAAGATACAATTGTTTAAGGGGGTTGGATACAATTGTATAAATGTTTCGAACAAGTAATAAAATATAACAGCTTTTTATATATCTGATACAAAACTGTTACAAAACTCTCTCAAGAAATACTGATATTCTTGAGAGCTACTAGGTCGAATGATACTCAAGATCGATACCTTAAGTGATGACCTAAACTGTGTTTATATACTACACAGCTACAACAAATCAATCTAAGATATGCATTATCAAAAGCTAACTGAAACTGATACATATCTTCAACTGAATAGATAAAATCCTATAACTCAGACGTAAAAGATATTTGCTCCACAATATAAGGAAGAAAACAAATCTTCTAAGCTGACTATCTTCAAATACTGGTGTCATCCAAATGCTGATGATGTGTCAAATCCCGATGACACATCAGATACTGATGACACCCGAACAGCCAGATCCTGAGCTTCTTCTGATCATTGAGAATTCAATATGTAACAATCTCCCCCAATTTATGCTTAATGTAATGAAGCACAAATTCCATTCTCAATAATGCCGAAACCAATCTACAAAATGTACAAGGAATAAAGCTTACTGACGATTGTTTCCAGAAAGTTTTTCAATCTTTCTTCCTCCTTGTCTCGTAGGACTTTAACAAGCTTTTTCTTCAACTCTCTCTTCTCTTCAGTGTCTTCTCCAAGCTGATAGAAAGATGATCTCAATTTAGAAATTGAGCTTTTGCCTATCTCAAGATCACCAATCAACATGTAGCTTAAACTGACATCTTCATAATCAGGACTGAAGGATAACTGAGGACTGTTGAGAAAAACTTGTAGCACTACAGCTCCCTTTTTCATCTTCATTTCTTGACCAATATAAGTTCTATACTCAGGAACATAATCACCATTGTATTTATCATTTTTTGTCATGACTCTTCTTCTGATGACTTCAAGTATCATAGAAGACCAGTTTCTAGTGACACTATTCTCAACTCTAAGAAGATAGTGAATGTATTTTAATTATATCACAATCTTCATTAAGAGTTGCTGCAATGTAAAGTTCTTTACTTTACCATCCCTGAAAAAGTACAGAAACTCTTCTCTGACATCATTATCATTTATCTTCCTATACACGATCATCACAGCTTTAACTTTCTCAAGATGTGAAGGAGAAACTTTTTCACCAAGATTCTCTGTCAGAGTATTTGTATCCAGCAGATCAGATCTTATAATCTCCATATCAAAATGACCAATCCCTCCTCTGGTTCGATATTTAACAAGCTTCAGTTTTTTATTGTATTCTACCCAAGAAGGTTTCTTGATGGACCTATCAACGTCTTTCTATTCTGGAATAGAATCTCTTAACCCTGCTGACACAAATTCAACATGCTTGAACCCTTTAGGATAGTCAATGTATAAATATCTTTCCATCTTCTGTCCTTCTTGCTGAGAGGAGCATAACTTGTAGATAGATCATTAATCTTCCCTTTTGTTTTATGCCATAGCTCTCTCTTTGATTTTAAAACTCTCTTCAAATATTCTTTACATGCCTGATCATCATTCCTCCTATCAACCTTTTTTTTTTCTTCAACCTCTGAAGAATGAGGAGTGACTACTGGAGTAAGGGCTGAATCATTTAATGCTGCGATCATCTTTTCATCAGAATTAAAATCAGTTATCAGGTTCATAGCATCAGGATCTGCTTTTACCTCAGGATTTGTGTCTGCATTAGGAGTTATATTATGATTTGCTTTATCAGCTTGATCAATGTCAGTGGCTGATCTTTTCTTCCTTGGTATAATCAACTCTTCTGGCTTCTGAACTTCTTCATCTTTTTCATGTCCTTGTACAGGAACATAACCTTCTCTGGATAGAAAATTCAGAAAAGTAGAGTTAAATGTAGTCACTTGACTTGATTTAAAAATTCTTCCTCCTCTTCCTCTTCCTCTAGCTCTTGTAGATCTACCACCTCTTTTTCCTCTTCCCTTAGAAGTGTTAGCTTCAGCTTCAATCTGAGCCATTAGCTCCTTTTGTTGCATAACCGCTTCTTCAGGTGTCAGATCAGGAAATTCTTTAGTTATATACCCAAGAGCACTCCTAGCATTCTTTTGCTCAAACCTCTTGTCTTTGTAGTACAAGACAATCTCTTCACCTATTTCCTTATGCCTGTAAGGAAAGAATAATCCCTTAGCATCTGCTAAATTATAGATTGTAACATCATTATCCTCAGGAACACCAACAGTAGTCTTGTGCTTGGCTTTGTGAGTACCAGTAGACTTCCTTTGTCCTGAAGAATTAGTCTTTTTGGAATTTTGAGGTTGTTGAGCAGTAGAAGCAATTTGAACATCTTGAACCGGATAATTTTTATCACCATCATCATCAATATTTTTATCCTTTGTTTGGATATAATCTGGTGTACATTTTGTAGCAACTATCTTCTCCCCCTTTTTGGCATCAGTATTTGAAAGAAGAGAAAATAGATCATCCAGTTTGTCACCTATAGAAGAGATCTTATCTTCTAAGGAGGAAATTCGAGAGGCCATGCTGTGTTGAGATTCAACAACATCTATGATAGTATTTTTCACACTTTTGAATTCAGCTGAGGTAGGTGTGTTAAGCAAAAATCCATCAATTTGCTCCTTGACAGCAGCATGAGACTTCTTCAATTTATCAAGGTCAGAGTGAATTCCTTTAACAGAAATAGTGGAGGCCTTAAGATGCAACTTCAGATCAGGAGTTTGAATTTCATCATAGGCACGATGAATATGTTGCAGGCCAATAGCAGATGAGATAGAATTATTTTCAAGTCTCCATTTATAATCCCATTATGTTTGTCTGAAATGCTCAGCATCAGCATTGTAATAAGAAGGATTGTCATTGAAGTGCGAAGAAGAACCAACATTGGACTTCTTAGATGCATCAATTGCAGACATAAGCTGAGCTGTGTTAGAATCATCCTCATCACTGTCATTATCTGAATCAGACAACCCATCAGAAGAATTTACAGAATCAGGTAGAGTTGCCTTGCCTTTATCCAGATTCTTTGCAAGAAATGCCTGAGGCTAATGAGATCCTGAAATAGAAACATGATCTCTCTGTTCTTTTCAAGTGATCTCATCACTTCTCATACAATATATTACTTTTAAGAGTAATAGTGTTCTCACAGAAGAAACTTTATAAGTAAAGAAAAACTTATAAGATTCTTGTCTTAAAGCTACCTCTATTTTTTCCAGTACAGGAGACTGCCACTCAAATTTATTTATTTTTAATCTGATATTTTCACACAGTCTCACAGAAAGGCTCAATCACACATTTAGAAAAGAAATAAGAGATGGCTGAGAAGATTTGTATGCTTCTCATATAAATAGAGGTAACCTCAAAAAAGAGACTATTTATAATCATACAAATATGAGAATATATATGAGAAAATTAACAATACCAGAAGGTGAGTACTCAAGTGGAAGTGAGGATAGTGGAGGAATAAACAGCACATTAGGATGCTTCTACAAACTAGCAATCAGTAGTGGATCATCAATAGTAGCTAGTGCAATTGAAGGATGATTTTCAGTAGGCGTTGTTGTAACATCAGGATTTGTTCTGTCAGTAGAAAGTGAAAGACCAGCATCAGTACTTTAAACTGATGGTTCTTGTGGAGTCTGAGACATGTGTGCTGCTTCAGCAGTACTTGGTGAAGGTTCTTGTGTGCTCTTCTCAAAAATAGGATCATTTATGATTGTATCCACCTTTGACAGAATCTCCTGATGAGTTTACTTTTCTTATAGTAGTTGAACAGAGTCAGCAAGAAGATCACTCTGAGCAATTTTAACAATAATTTATGCAGCCTCATTATCTGCATCTTCCCGTTGAGAGGATGGTTCTTGTGTGACTGGATGTATTGCAGTTGCTAAATCCCTTTGAGACTTAGGTTCTTGTGTACTGACATCCTTGGCAAGAGACTGAGTCTTCTTCTTCTTTCTGATGTATCCAACTACTTCTTCACTTTTTCTTTTCAACTGGCTCTTAGAAGTTTTCTTGTGTTTAGTAGTTGCTTCATTTACTGGAAGATTGTCAAGCAGAGCACTAGCATCAGTAGTTGGCTCATTGGTTCCAGTAGTGTTTACAGAGTCATCAGGATGTTGATCAATGGACTCCATGATTCTTGATAAGAATCCTATTGGCATCTGATCATCTGAGTCAGAATCTTCTTGTATGATCAGTCTTCTTATCCTGATTGGAAAGCAGTCTTCTTTCTTCTCACTCTCACTTAGTGAGGCTTGTTTAGCTTTCTGTCCAGATGTGACAGATTTCTTAAACAACCTTTTCTTTGTTACAACTGATGTCTTTTGAGAGACAGCAGAGGAGGCTAATTTAAGAGCTTGATGTGTTTGCTGTTTGGAAGAAGAAATGCTTGGGTTAGAAACAAGATGGGTGGTTTCTTGATTCTCAGTATTAGGAAATGTGACAGAGGTGCCAGCATCAGGATTTGCAGGCACTTGTGTCGGAGTAGGTCTATTACTTAACAGAATTTGCCTGACCTCTCTAGGAAGAAAGGGAGGTCCTAAAAATTTA
The DNA here is from genome assembly GCF_009905375.1 of Apium graveolens. Lineage (NCBI taxonomy): Eukaryota > Viridiplantae > Streptophyta > Magnoliopsida > Apiales > Apiaceae > Apium > Apium graveolens. The sequence continues at coordinate 56,347,636 of NC_133647.1, forward strand.
TTCTTTTCATCCCTTTTAATATGATCAGTGATTGCTTTTTCAGAAATGTGAAAAATAGGGAGTAATTCATCATCATCAAAAATAGCATTAAGGCATAGAGAATTAAAAATCAGTTGTAGAAATCTAGTACACCCTATTACTCCTGAAGCATATGCTCTCCTAGCAATTATGAACTGTAGTATAGTATTACTGTTAAGTGGCATTTACGACACTTATTTATACTCTAATAAGCTTTGAGTTGGTGTATTTGTACTCAAGTTATTTGTGTTTTAACGTGTTTTCAAGTGTTTTTGTATTTCAGGCATTACTTTGTGAATCAGGTGAATTAGCATTGTTTTGATGGTAATATGGTGTTTAGGATGTGTTGGAATAAAAGCTTGAAGGACTGGCTCGAATCTTCAAGGAATAAAGAAAAGAAAATAGAGTTCTTTTGGTAGAAGGTCGGCGCGCCCGCGCTGATGTTGCGCGTGGCCGTGCCAGGGAACAGAAAGTCAGCGCGCGCCCGCGCTGGGTCAGGAATTAAAAATCCTGATTCTTTTGCAATTCGAATTCTGGACTCCTGGGAATGCATGGACTACTATATAAACATAACTTAGGTCGTTTTTTATGTATATTCAGCGATTCAGATTTTTCAAGACATCGAGGAAGGGAGAAGACGGCAAGAGATCTTTTTGGCACAATTCAACAAAGGCGAAGACGATCTAGTTTATTCTTATGAATCTTTGTTTTGAGTTGTAATTTGGATGCTTGTTTCTTTTTTGTTTGAACCTATATTCTTGTGTGTACTTTGGTTTAATTATTCGTATAAAGGCTACATTTTCTATATCATGTTTTCATTGGAACCCACGTTGGTGATGAGTTCGATTATATGTTAATCATTATCGTGGGGTTCCAACGGATTCATTTATGGATTTCTTTATTAATGTATTTAATGCCTTAGTGTGTGGTGATTGTATGATATCCTAGTTATGGTTGTGCTTATTCGTCTTTTGAGCGTCGCGAACTTATAAGATAGCGTGTTATTCTTAATGAAGCGAAAGTGAATTTAAGGATTTAGAACTTACCATGCTAGCATAGGTTCATGTATTATTATGCATGATTCATAGGTAATTTTACCCATCTTTCTTGCCCTATGTAATCACGATAGATAACTTGCGTTTAAACCGTTATGTTGTCAAATTCTATAGACATATAGGGCCTCAATATAATTGGTGCCTATTTAGCTTCTATCTCTTTTGTGGATGTCTGGTAGAATGGTACTCGTGCAACGAAAGTTGGCGTTTATCAGTTTCGTGTTGTCTGATTAGTATCATCACCATTGCATGCTAAGGTTGAGAATAATAAGGCTATTGAATGAAGTATTTAATGAAGTTAGAATCCCATTTTTGTCATAAATATTAATCCAGTCTATTTTATTCTCTTTGTTATGTCACACGACACTGTAGAAGAGGGTTGAATATAGTGTTTATACAATCAAATTGATTTCAACACAAGTATGTAACAAAGATCAAGTATATTCAAATAAACTTTGTTACAATATGAACTGTTGTTCTCTCTCAATGATGAACAAATATCACTAAGAGTTGCTAGGTTACAATGTATAATCTTCTCAATAATGATAACACATCTAGTGTAAACCCTAAGCTATTTTTATATAGTACACAATAACAAGATATTTTCTAATTGATATGAAATACAAATTTGTCTCCTAAAATATATCAATCAGATATCTTCTACAAGTCTTACAGTCTTCTAACTCTTTCCATGCATATCTTCTATTATTTTAGTCTCGATCTTCTCCTGTAAATCAGCTTCATTCCTTTACTAAAAGTCTTCCCGCACTTAAGTTCTGATATGACCTTAAGTTCTGATATTAAGTTCTGACTTCCAGTAAGTTCTGATTTCTGTAAGTCCTGATATGTCCTGTTGTTAAGTTCTGAAAACTAAACACAAATCATATTAGACATGACATCTCAAATATATCTAACAATCTCCCCCAACTTGTAAATTATGCAAAATATACAAGTTAATAGATTTGATGATGTCAAAAACATTTAAGTACAAATGCAAATACGAGTTTAACTAGATAACTAACTACAACTTACAGTCCTTGTAGCTTTTACCAATCTCACTGAGTCAATATGAATCCAAAGTGATTCTTGACAAAGTTTGATATCAGCTTTTCTTCTTTATTCCTCAGGACTTGAGCTATTGTAGTCTTGACTTGCTTCATCTCTTCATTCTGACTTCCAATCTGGTAGATTGCAGTCCTTAGAGCAGAAATATGGTTTCTTTCTAAACAATCACTCAGTCTTATTACCTTTGGATGAGAAGAATCTTCATTGTAGCATGGAAATTTCTGTTTCAAAATCACTTCAAGTTTAGAAGAATCCTTCTTCATTGGAATTTCACTTCCATCATCTTCAACTATGTTTGGAATGAATTATGTAACCCTTGAACCAGAAATTCTAGCTTTATCACTTATGGTCTTCAATATGAAATTTGACCATCTTCTGGTAATATCAGACTTTACCTCTAAAAGGTAATGAAAGAATTGAAGTTCTTTCAGTGATTTGTTTAGCACATTTGATTATGACATTAGATATGTCCTTCCATCTTCAAAAAATAGAATCAAATTTTCCTTGACATTGTGCTTGTCATGAGCATCCAGTACCACTTGAACAGAGATAACCTTATCAAGGTGTTTCTATGTAACATCTTCAAGAGGTCTGTCAGTCAATAGAAATGGATCTCTAGTAGCAACTTCAACTCTTGTCTTGATCTTAGCTTCATCATAACCTAGTCCAGCCTTGTCTCTTGGTTCTCTAGCATTTAACCCAATAGTCATGAAATCAGACAACAATTGACTTTTCTTTGGATCTGATGGTTTGACAATTTTCCATAGAAGTTTCTTTTTGTCAGTTACTTTCATCTTGTCTAAATCAACTTGAGCTATGTCAGAGGTTGATGTCTTGATGACTTTATCAGAACTTGTTGTTTCTGTTGTAGCTTGCAGTTCTTCACTCTGAACAACTTGAGCCTTGTCAGAGGTTGTCTTGAATTCTTCAGTAATCTTCCTTCTTTTCAGAGTTTGACCATCTTCATCTTCAACAAGAGTATCATCATGAACTTGAACCAGTTTATACACATGTTTCATCAGGATTTGAGGAATTTTCATCTCCTGTGGCTTTATTGGTTCATCAACTTTTCCCTTTCCTTTATCTTTGGGATCAATCTCAGTCTGTGATCTAGTCTTGGGCTTTGATGCCTCGGTATTTGACTTCTCTTTAATCACAATGCCTTTTTCCTTAGGCCTTGGAGGTTTTTTTGCAACATAAGCTTTTGGCTTTAGATTTGTCTTTTCAGCTTTAAATGTAGCTTCTTCCTCCTTGAGATTTTCTAAATCCATTCCAGGATTATGCTTCAGAAATAATCTTCTAGCAATCTCTTCATCAAGTGTCTTAATCTTGGGATCCTTGTAGTAGACGGTAGTCTGCTTCCCCTTTAGCTTCAGAGTTTGCAAAAACTTCTGAGAGTCTTGACTTCCACCTTCTATCAGAACATCAGGCTTTGTCATCAGACTTTGCTTATCAGAACTTGATATCAGATTTTGATTATCAGCACTTGCTATCAGATTTTGAGTTTGAGCAGCTTCAGAACTTATCTTCTTTTGAGTAGAAGATTTGCTTGCATCAGTATTTAGTTTTCTTGAAGAAAACTTGTTGCTCTGCCCTTGACCTTGACCTCTACTCTTCTCATAGTTTCCCTGGTCATCACCTTTATCATCCTTCTTCTTCAGTATCTGAGTGATTGAGCATTTGGACTTACTTACCTTCTCCCACTTTTTGGCATCATCAGGTAGTAGGAGAGAGAGAAGTAGTTCTACTGAAGATTGGATTTCATCCAATTGAGCTTTTTGAGAAGCTTGATTCTGTAGGACCTCAGAAATTTGGGCATATTGCTTCTCTTGAGCTTTTTCAATTGCTTCAACTTTTTCAGAAATAGGTCTGATAAACCTCTTCTTATCAAGCTTAGTCTCCATACCCAGCTTTTCAGCCTTTTCAAGAAGTTTGTCAACCTTTTCAAGAAGTTTGTCAACCTTTTCATGAGTAGAAGAGTGTAGACCTTGAAGATTTTTGGTAGACAGATATAACGACTCGTGTATTCTTTTCGAATTATTTAATTGTGCAATTATGGAAATTATTAAATAAATAAGATATGTGTGTTGGTTTTGACCGCTATGTGTTGTTTGATTATTATCCATATGTGATTTATAGTGTACCGGGTTATCCGTGCAATTAATTATGGGATCGTATTGAATTGTTTTCACTTTCAAAAGTGTATTTAGTGCAAATTTAATTGCATAAATATTGGGAATGTTTTTAAATTGTTTTTATGATTTTATAATTATAATAATTATTTTTAGGATTTTATGAAATTGAGAAATCAATATTTTATTAATTATTCATCTTTAAATAATTTTCTGAATGCTTTTATTTGTAAAATCCATATTTAATTCTAGAATTCTTTAAAAATTATGAAACTCATATTTATCTAAGTTTGGAATATTCCGAGAATTTTAAAATTATTTTGAAAATTTTCGGGATTACTTTCATGCGCTCGTTGTTTCGTTTCATTACTAAAAGCGGGTATAAATTGTGTTTCAAACATTCTCTTAAAATTTCAAAATTTATGTCTTTATAAACTTCGGGATATTCGTAATATTTTGAAACTATTCTCATAATTTTCTGAATTTGTTTTAAGTGCATCTTGGTTCGTTAATTGTGAAATACGGATGTAAGTTGCGTTCTAAAAATAATTTAAAAATTATGAAAAATTTATTTTTAATAACTTCAAATTATTTGTGAAATTTTAGAATTATTTTGATAATTTTCGGGTTTATTTTACCCGCAACTTGGTTCGATTATTCGCGAATTTCTGGAGAAACTGAGATAACAGGACACGTGTCTCATTTTATTCACCCAGTGATACGTGGCAGCTTCAGGTTTATTAAGAATATAATAATAAAAGATAAGCAGGACACACATTGTACTACTACCCTCAATCTATTAATCTCTCTAACTCTCTCCTCGTCTCTCCTGTCTTATTTCTCCCCCTCTATGTGATCGCTGCCGTTTCTTTTCTTTCCGCGGCTGTTTTCGGCGGTTGCACCGCCGCCTGTACTCCGTTCGCTGCTTAAAGTTCCGGTTGCCATCTTTGCTCTTTGGTTGTTACTTCGATTCACTGTTTTCTTAATTGATATATACATACATAATTTTATATATATGTGTGTGTGAATCAATTGAGTTTGATATGGTGTGGTCCTTCCTGGTACTCCGATTCTGTGTTGCCGTTCTTCTTCTATATTATTTCCGGCCGCCGCCGTGACTTTCTCCGGTGAGGTGGCCGGCGTGCGTGTGTCCAGTTATGTTGTTGTTGTGCTACTGTTTCCTGCTCTGTTTGTGCAAATTATTTTGCCTATGATGGGGATGGTTCCCCGTGTTAATTCGAAGCCTAAATTTTTGGGGTTATTCGAAATGTTTGACTGAATTATGGGATTACTCGAATGAATTTTGGATGATTAATTAATGTTTACTGTAATTATTTGAAAATTAATCGGTGAAAATTTGTGATGGAAACCCGACGAATACGGGCACCCGCGAATTTTTGCCGCCGTCGGCGATGAGCTTGGCGAGCCGACGGTGGACTGCGATGTTTATTCTGAGTCCTAAAATTTCAAAATATTAATTTAATTCGAGAAATATTTATCCGATATTTAGAGTTTGTATTGAGACTTGGATTTTACTTGGGTTGCGTATTTAATTGTGATTTGGGTTATGAATTTGAGTTGACTGGAGTGGTGTTTGTTGTATTGTTGATTGGTTTGACGTCGAATCATTTCGACGGGTAGTCCGATAAACAAAAGAGACGCTGCCCGATTTCCGGAAATTTACCTACGAAAATACGGTTATCAGGACGTCGAATGGTTATATAAATATATATGTGCTCTATATGAAACTTGATTGCACGATGTGATGAAATAATTAGCTAAAATCCATAACCCTGATTTTGTGAAATTACAAGTATACGTATTTTCGGAAAGCGAACACCAAACTAATTTCTCGAGAATGTGAACCCTGACTGTTGGGTGTGTTGTTATATTATAATAATCCATATAATTACGAGTCAGGTTTGAATATCATTGAGTAAAAATTAGTATTGAGGATATGTCAAGCATACCTAGACGCCTAACGTAGGGTATTTCGACCCTGTAGGTTATAGTCGGGAACCTGAAAGTGGACGATGGACTAAAGTTAACATAGTGGTTAGTCGACGAGTTCAGTAGAGTTTCAATAGAAAGACCTGAGTGTCGAAGTCGAATCCAATGGGATCTAGTGGTTGGACGTTAGAACCTGAGCATCAGAGTCAGCTCAGAGTTGATCAGTAATAGTTGTGAAGCCTTGTAAGGCAAGTACTTCTGAACTTTGTTTCAAGATATATCGCAAATATTTTTGAACTGTTTCATAACATGTCGCTATTATTCAAAATAACTCCTGTTTTATATTGCAAGCGCTTTAAACTACTTACCCTTTTAACCCTGATCTTTCTTGATCTTGAGTCGTAAGCTTTATTCTTTGTAAACCATCCTTTGTTGATCCTCAGACACCAAACTACACAAATATGATACTATACCCCAAATGTATAACTACCAAACACCAAACACTGGAAGAAAATTGTTTGAAAACATAGAAACTTTTATATCCCAACCAATCCGTATAACACTAAAGAATTATACCATGAAAAAAATCATTACTGAATTAATACCTGAAGCTTGTACAGATTGAAAACCGTTTCTTATACATACCTTGATATACCCTTGAGATATCCATGAGTTCCTTTACGTTTTTATGCAAATGTTTAACCATCAATGATTATGATCTTGTTTTATTGAATCATATTGTTATCATATTGAACTGCTTTAGGATTGGATAGTTTTTATATATGTGGACCAGATTCGTGGTCAGACCATACCAATGGTCAAGTTAGGACAATGTGTCCCTTGGATCCAGTAATTAGAGCAGTGATGTGTGCTTGCTCGGGGTTAGTGCATGACTGATCAGCAGCCTAACCTTGGGTTTATAACTTAAAATGAATATCCAATTCTAGTGATTAGTTAAAAAGAAACTTGATTCATTTGAATCATCTCACTTGATCATTGTTTAACCTCAGTTATCGTTATTATGACTTGCTGAGCTAGTTAGCTCACCCTTGCGATTCTTTTATATATTTTACATTTGAAAATAATATGGATGATAGTGAAGTTCCTCAATCCTAAATGCGGGCTAAGGTTCCAGTTGAGTTGAATCGAGCTAGCAGAAGCTTCACGCGGTATAGAGATAGTCAGATTGTAAGAATGATTTTATTATCAATTGTAAGTTAAATTAGTTGGGATTTGGTATGTTGTAATAAAGGTTAAGATTGTGGCTTGTTTTCATACTTTAACCTGTAGCGATCTGTGGTTATGTAAAGCAAGGTCATTGCAAATAATATTTCTTATTCAGGTTTATATATTGTATATGTGTTGTGGACCCCAAACTTCTGACACGGATTTGGAGGGCGTCACAGGTTGGTATCAGAGCTACAGTTTATAAGTCAATGAAACAAGCCTAGATTGTCGGGATTGGGTAGAGGGTTAGGAATAGAAATAGGAAATAGAAAGATAAGACGTTGTGAGGTTGAGTGCGATGGTATAGTAGGTCTCCAGCATGGTTCATATTGCGATTCAGGATTCTCAGCTTGCGACGTAATTTCCAGACAACGGAAATGGCAGATCTTGATTCCCCGGTGTCATTTGATCATTTGGATCTTTCCGTTCAAGGATCATTATCTTCTCTCAGATTGGATTTGCACCTTTTTCCTTTACCAGTATTAATGGTACTACCTTCTGTTATAACGGTTGCACTTCTTCAAGCTATTCTACGCTACTTTTCCACCTCTTGATATGAGATTACCTATTCAAGAACCTCCATCTGGTTATTCTTGTTTCACTGAACATTCGGCTGTGAGTGTATCTCTTTAGTTTACCCTACATCTTGTCCTATACCCCCAGTTTAGAACTTGTCCTATGAAGCGATTGTACCTATGAGGATGGATTTGAGAGTTACATTAAATGGTGAGCGTTTGAGTTATAAATCAAGGTGAGACGAAGTTTAGATAGGAGATTTAAGTGTTTTAGATGATAGCTGTTATCGGGTTAAAAGAAGCCCTTAGTGACTAAGCCACCCGTGAATAATTATGGGATGAACTAGATGAATTTTGAAAGAGTAAGAAAGAAAGGTATAAACCTGGAATTTTTTTGAAATTAAATGATGATGATATGATAAATGTGATATGTAAAGTAATGATGTGATGTGATACGGGCAAACTTTGTTCTATGAAATAGACTTGTTGACTATTGGATAGCCTGTTCTACTTAACTACTGCAACGATAATGTTGGGAGTATTACCAGTATGGGAGCCTTGATGTGAAGCTACGAATAAGATATCATGCAATGACAATTGAAGTTTTCATCGATTAAGGAAGGCAAATGGACCCAATAAAGGAGAAAGGTAGATTGGAGTGAATGAATTTTTATGTTATTATTTCTTTAATGTGGTACCTTGTTATAGGTCGGAAGGACAACAACCAACTCATATAGTAAGGACAACCAGGTTTGTGATTTTCCAAACTTTTAAAACAAGTTTTCGAAAAAAGATCTTCCTTTATAAATTTCTAAAAGTCTTTTTGAATAAAATGATTTTTAAACATTGGTTGTCAAGTTACTACTTGAGTTTTTTGTTTGTTAGAAAGTCCAGATTACCTGGAAGAATGCTGTTTCAGACTTAGTATTGTTAATTCAGAGGACAAAGTGATCCACGATTATGAAGAAGTTGGTTATTCTTAACAGAAAGGTACAAATATTGTTTGATAAGATTAACAACAGAATCAGTGTACGGAGCAATTACTCATCCAATTACAGGACTATTCAAGTTCAAAGAATTCACTGATCTAACAGAATTCTGAGTATGACTGAAGGAGATTGAGAAGATTTTCAGATTTCCTAAAAAGAAGAATATTACTAACATAAAGATCGCTATGTTGAATGCTTCGGGGTTATTCTAAATTGAAAAAGGAAACTCGAGGTTGTCTGGTAGGGACGTCATTATGATCGAGTTGTTAAAGTATTATATGCAGAGGTGTGATGTTAAAGACGCAAGACGTGATAAGTAAGAATCTACCATAATGCTTAATTTGTGAAGGCATTTCAACGTACTTTCTAAAAGTTATTATATGAAACAATGGAGATATGATCGAACAAGCTCGAAAGATGAATACAAGTGAAACCAATGGTATCGTTCTTGTCTTCAATATTATAGCGTATATTCCCTTTTTGATTCCTAAATAAGTATGAACTTCTTTCTTAAATACACTCCTTGCTATGATATTGAAAAGGAGGATATTGCATTCCTTTCAAATTTAATTATTTCCCTCAATTTTTGCTTTCTGATTGGGACAAACAGTGTTATGGTGAGACACTTTGTCAGAATAATGAAGAGTCGGATGGGACGCCACCTAATCATATGCTGTATGCCATATGGTACGAAAGACTGACCATCTTAAGTACCAATGTGGTTGTCTCATTCATATTCAAATCCTTACTGCTTCTTTCTTTTCAACTCTAATTTTTGTTGAATTTTGAATCTTTCTAGTCATTTCGTTGTATTGTCGTTCTTTGCAAGAAGTTTTCAAACAGAAATCAACGTATCCTGAATGAAGTGGGCGAAGTTCCATCTACGTCTTATGCATGGGAAGGAAATAAGGGCACCTGGAGAGGATTGCAAATCACTATCCCCAGTCAGGGATGCACTAAGAATCAAGGGAATCTCCTCCAATTAGGATACGTCTTCGAGAACGAGATATGCGACTTTCTTGTGAAATATGTTGTTCAAATCACGGACGTGACAACATGGATGACGATGGTAAGTACCTTATGCGTTAAAGTATTAAAAGATGTGAGAGAAACTTAATTGTTTATCTCTCAAGGTTTTGTAGATGAGATGAATTACCCTGTTGAATTGATAAGATTGTGATTAAAAGACTAGCAAGTCAAGAACGTGTAGTTGTTAAAATGAGTGAGTACCAATGTTGAAATTGAACTTCCTGGCAATAAGTTGTGTAGAATTGATATCCTGGAAGGTAAGAGGATTTGATATTATTCTAAGGAATGGATTGACTACTAAAGCGTGATGTCCAGACAGACCATCGTGATGAAAAGATAATTCTGAGGATGCCAAATGAGAAGGTGAGGAGGTTCAGAAGATAAAAGAAGGTAACGAATTTGTTAATGATAATTACGGTGATCAAGATATGAGTATTATGGTGATTATGGAATACATAAAATTCGGAAGCAAACAAAGTATGAAGATTTTTATAGTAATTAAGGAGTTTCAAGATATGTTTTTGGATGAGTTATCAACATTTCCTTCGGATATAGAAATTGAGTTCGTGACTGATTTAGCACCTGAAATGAAGCCAGTGTCCAAGGCCCCGCACAGAATGGCGCCAGTTAAAGTGAAGGAGTTAGCAAAGTGAATGCAAGAAATGCTAGAAGAAGAAACGATTAGACCTAGGGTACCCCATAAGGTGTACCGGTATTAAATGTTAATAAGAAAGATGGAAGTATGTGATTATGCGTCGGCTAGCAATAGCTCAACAAGTTTACTATCAAGAGCAAGTATCTGTTACCTTGACCCAATGATTTGTTTCACCAAACGAAGGAAGCAAAGTACTTTTATAAGACTGATTTAAGACTTGGTATTTCACCAATGGAAGATTAAACCTATGGATGTATCAAGGATAATTTTCAGAACTAAGTACTGTTCTCGTATTGTCATTAACCAATATACCAGTAATATTTGAATTGGATGGACATCACCTTTAAGGAATAAAGAAAGGCCAAAGTGTACCAATAAAAGTAAGGAGTTCTACCATGGACCAGTTATTATTGAAAATTTGTGCAAGATTTCTTGGAAGTTGCAATATCTTGGACGAAGCTAACCGGGAAAAGCAAGAAGTTTTATGAAATGGAGAAGGGTGAAGGGAAAGTTTTGCGGAATTAAATGAAAGAATGGTTTCAGCACCTGTTTTATCAATTTAAAAGTATCAAGGAGGTTTGGCAGTTTATAGTAATGCTTCTCATTAGGGAATAGGAAGTGTGTTGATGCAGCACAATAGAGTTATTGTAGATGCATCCAGACAACCGAAACCTTATGAGTAGAAGTATCCTACCCATAATTTGGGATTAATAGTAATAATATTTGTTTTGAAAGATTAGGAAACATGATATGTATGGAGAAAGGTGTAAGATCTATACGGACTATAAGAAGTTGGAGTATGTATTCACGAGGAAAAGTAAAGATAGAGGAAAGCGATAAACAAAAAAGAGAGAACGAACATAGAGACTACATCAGAAGGATTAATTATAGGATTCTCAAAGTTAGAATTGGAAGCTAAAGTTCATAATCCAAAAGGAAGAAAGATGGATAGTGTGACCTTTCAGTTGAAGTTGTGAAGGGAAAAATAAAATGTCAAGAGAAGATAATGGATCACGATGTTAGTAGTTAGAAAAAAGAAATTTATGTGCCCAGGAGAACGACCATGATATCCCCAGGTTCTCTTCCAGCACTTGGAAGTTACAAGTAGAAGAATTAAGAAATGAGATGCCACAGGGAATTCATAGTATAAGTATATACTCTATTGAAAAGATGCCAAAATATATGGAAATAAAAGAAAAACAGCAATAACCAGGTAAAAGAAGGATATTTCAAAATGGATTAGAAAGTGTTGGACACGTCAAAGAATTAAGGTGAATTATTGGAGGCCTAATGGATAAGGCAGACCCAGGGAATAGTTTTACAAGTAGTGAATCGTGAAAGGTACCAGTGATGTTCACGGAGAAAAGGAATGAAATTATAAGAGTATGTACTGATTGTCGGGAGTTTAACAAAACAATGAATAAGAAGAAGTGAGACCCTATAAAGAATTGATTACTTATGAGACCTAATTTAAGAAGTGTGTTATGTATTAAAAATTAACTTAAGATCTGACCTGAGAAAATATCAGAGATTACGATCAAAGTGAGTTCAGAGCATTGCAAGCTCTGATGATATTATGTGAAATGACAAGTATATCAGGTGGCTACAAGGAATTAAGGAACGTGGTGTATAAGCAGTACTTGGGTAAGCGAATTGTATTTATTGATAACATTCTCAATTATTCAAAGAATAAGAAAGCCTGCATGGAATGGCCAAGGATTTTTCTCCAAAGATCAGAAGGAAAGCAACTATACGTTGAGTCTTCAAGAATGAAATTTTGACTACGGTTAACCAAAGATTCTGAATTAATCCATTAACAACTACCTAAGTAAAGCCGTATGGTAACAGATGCCTTATGTCGACAGAAAGGATTGGATGTAATTAAGACCACCGAGGAGTTAGTAAACAAATTGGAAAGAGTAGAATCTGAAACTCAAATACTTAAAGATGATAATATATGAATATATGAGATTACTTTACAGCCTTAACTGATGGAAAAGAGTAAAAGATGTTTAAATGTTTGAAAACCAAGTTGAAAACGAGTACCGCCTATCATCCTTGAATAGAGAGTCAAGGTACGAAAATGATTCAGAAAAGGTAAAATATGTTGAGAGGTGGAGTTTTAAGGAAACACTGGAATGATCATTTATCAGCGATGTCAGCTTTGGAATGCCACTTTACCAAGCTTCATGTGAATGCAAGTGTAGGTCCCCATTTCTATTGAAATAAAGTGGGAGAAAGAAAGTTGTCAAATTCTAAGTTAGATCAGCACACCAAGAGCGTAATGAGATTGATTGAAGCAGCTCGGAGTAGACAAAGAAAGAAGGCGAAATTATATTGAGAAAGAATATGAATATAGAAATAGGACTAGTAGTGTTAGTAAAAGTATCATCTTGTAAGAAACTTGATAAGTCTAATTAGAAGGGACAGGTTAAGTCCTAAAATTAGTGAACCATTCGAGGTATGGATAAATACATATAAAGTTGTTCGTGAATGATATGACCGTCACACCAGTGTGTACATCAAATGTATTTTACTTGTTAATATTAAAGTGATAAGTATTGGGTTTGAATTAAGTGATTGATCAGGAGCCAATGGGGCTCTTGTCCAAGTTGTTCTGCATATAGTGATTAATCCAAATTCTTGATCGTTAAAGGCAAGTCCTTGGAAATGAGTGCATACCTATTGTGAGTACGTTTGAACCCTCGAGTAGAAGGGTCTACTTAGAAATTTGAGTTAGATATGCTTGACAAATATCCTCACTTAATTAGTTAGACCAGATTCTGAGGACAGAATCCTTTTAAGGGGGGAAGGATATAACGACTCGTGTATTCTTTTCGAATTATTTAATTGTGCAATTATGGAAATTATTAAATAAATAAGATATGTGTGTTGGTTTTGACCGCTATGTGTTGTTTGATTATTATCCATATGTGATTTATAGTGTACCGGGTTATCCGTGCAATTAATTATCGGATCGTATTGAATTGTTTTCACTTTCAAAAGTGGATTTAGTGCAAATTTAATTGCATAAATATTGGGAATGTTTTTAAATTGTTTTTATGATTTTATAATTACAATAATTATTTTTACGATTTTATGAAATTGAGAAATCAATATTTTATTAATTATTCATCTTTAAATAATTTTCTGAATGCTTTTATTTATAAAATTTATATTTAATTCTAGAATTCTTTAAAAATTATGAAACTCATATTTATTTAAGTTTGGAATATTCCGAGAATTTTAAAATTATTTTGAAAATTTTCGGGATTAATTTCATGCGCTCGTTGTTTCGTTTCATTACTAAAAGCGGGTATAAATTGTGTTTCAAAAATTCTCTTAAAATTTCAAAATTTATGTCTTTATAAACTTCGGGATATTTGTAATATTTTGAAACTATTCTCATAATTTTCTGAATTTGTTTTAAGTGCAGCTTGGTTCGTTAATTGTGAAATACGGATGTAAGTTGCGTTTTAAAAATAATTTAAAAATTATGAAAAATTTATTTTTAATAACTTCAAATTATTTGTGATATTTTAGAATTATTTTAATAATTTTCGGGTTTATTTTACTCGCAACTTGGTTCGATTATTCGCGAATTTCTGGAGAAACTGAGATAACAGGACACGTGTCTCATTTTTATTCACCCAGTGATATGTGGCAGCTGCAGGTTTATTAAGAATATAACAATAAAAGATAAGTAGGACACACATTGTACTACTACCCTCTATCTATTAATCTCTCTAACTCTCTCCTCGTCTCTCCTGTATTATTTCTCCCCCTCTATGTGATCACTGCCGTTTCTTTTCTTTCCGCGACTGTTTTCGATGGTTGAGCCGCCTGTACTCCGTTTGCTGCTTCAAGTTCCGGTTGCCATCTTTGCTCTTTGGTTGTTACTTCGATTCACTGTTTGCTTATTTGATATATACATACATAATTATATATATATGTGTGTGTGAATCAATTGAGTTTGATATGGTGTGGTCCTGCCTGGTACTCCGATTCTGTGTTGCCGTTCTTCTTCTCTATTATTTCCGGCCGCCGTCGTGACTTTCTCCGGCGAGGTGGCCGCCGTGCGTGTGTCCAGTTATGTTGTTGTTGTGCTACTGTTGCCTGCTCCGTTTGTGCAAATTATTTCGCCTGTGATGGGGATGGTTCCCCGTGTTAATTCGAAGCCTAAATTTTTGGGGTTATTCGAAATGTTTGACTGAATTATGGGATTACTCGAATGAATTTTGGATGATTAATTAATGTTTACCGTAATTATTTGAGAATTAATCAGTGAAAATTTGTGATGGAAACCCGACGAATACGGGCACCTGCGAATTTTCGCCGCCGTCGGCGATGAGCTTCGGCGAGCCGACGGTGGACTATGATGTTTATTCTGAGTCCTAAAATTTCAAAATATTAATTTAGTTCGAGAAATATTTATCCGATATTTAGAGTTTGTATTGAGACTTGGATTTTACTTGGGTTGCGTATTTAATTGTGATTTGGGTTATGAATTTGAGTTGACTGGAGTGGTGTTTGTTGTATTGTTGATTGGTTTGACGTCGAATCGTTTCGACGGGTAGTCCGATAAACAAAAGAGACGCTGCCAGATTTCCAGGAAATTTACCTATGAAAATACGGGAGCGTATCCGACGATTATCAGGATGTCGAATGGTTATATAAATATATATGTGATCTATATGGAACTTGATTACACGATGTGATGAAATAATTAGCTAAAATCCATAACCCTGATTTTGTGAAATTACAAGTATACGTATTTTCGGAAAGCGAACACCAAACCAATTTCTCGAGAATGTGAACCCTGACTGTTGGGTGTGTTGTTATATTATAATAATCCATATAATTACGAGTCGGGTTTGAATATCGTTGAGTAAAAATTAGTATTGAGGATATGTCAAGCATACCTAGACGCCTAACGTAGGGTATTTCAACCCTGTAGGTTATAGTCGGGAACCTGAAAGTGGACGATGGACTAAAGTTAACATAGTGGTCAGTCGACGAGCTCAGTAGAGTTTCAACAGAAAGACCTGAGTGTCGAAGTCGAATCCAATGGGATCTAGTGGTTGGACGTTAGAACCTGAGCAGCAGAGTCAGCTCAGAGTTGATCAGTAATAGTTGTGAAGCCTTGTAAGGCAAGTACTTCTGAACTTTGTTTCAAGATATATCGCAAATATTTTTGAACTGTTTCATAACATGTCGCTATTATTCAAAATAACTCCTGTTTTATATTGTAAGCGCTTTAAACTACTAACCCTTTTAACCCTGATCTTTCTTGATCTTGAGCCGTAAGCTTTATTCTTTGTAAACCATCCTTTGTTGATCCTCAGACACCAAACTACACAAATATGATACTATACCCCAAATGTATAACTACCAAACACCAAACACTGGAAGAAAATTGTTTGAAAATACAGAAACTTTTATATCCCAACCAATCCGTATAACACTAAAGAATTATACCTTGAAAAAAATCATTACTGAATTAATACTTGATGCTTGTACAGATTGAAAACCATTTCTTATACATACCCTGATATACCCTTGAGATATCCATGAGTTCCTTTATGTTTTTATGCAAATGTTTAACCATCAATGATTATGATCTTGTTTTATTGAATCATATTGTTATCATATTGAACTGCTTTAGGATTGGATAGTTTTTATATATGTGGACCAGATTCGTGGTCAGACCATACCAATGGTCAAGTTAGGCTAATGTGTGCCTTGGATCCAGTAATTAGAGCAGTGATGTGTGCTTGCTCGGGGTTAGTGCGTGACTGATCAGCAGCCTAACCTTGGTTTTATAACTTAAAATGAATATCCAATTCTAGTGATTAGTTAAAAAGAAACTTGATTCATTTGAATCATCTCACTTGATCATTGTTTAACCTCAGTTATCGTTATTATGACTTGCTGAGCTAGTTAGCTCACCCTTGCGATTCTTTTATATATTTTACAGTTGAAAAGAATATGGATGATAGTGAAGTTCCTCAGTCCAAAGTGCGGGCTAAGGTTCCAGTTGAGTTGAATCGAGCTAGCAGAAGCTTCACGCGGTATAGAGATAGTCAGATTGTAAGAATGATTTTATTATCAATTGTAAGTTAAATTAGTTGGGATTTGGTATGTTGTAATAAAGGTTAAGATTGTGGCTTATTTTCATACTTTAACCTGTTGCGATCCGTGGTTATGTAAAGCAAGGTCATTGCAAATAATATTTCTTATTCAGGTTTATATATTGTATATGTGTTGTGGACCCCAAACTTCTGACCCGGATTTGGAGGGCGCGACAACAGAGCTGTGACTTTGAATTGTGTCTTGAAATCAGAATTTGTGAGCAACTCATCAGCTTTTCCAATATGGTATGTCAGTTTTTGGTGCACTCCACAACTCTGTGAGTATCTTCCCAAGGAATAGGAGCAGCTTGCTCAACAAGCTTCTCAATTAGTGCCTTCTTTCCTAGAATAAGAGCTGGAGTATGTACTGAAACACTGTCTTCAGAACTGGAAGAAGACTCATTATCTTCTGACAATACAAGAGTATGTGAGGTAACTGGAGATTCTGGAGCAACTTCATCTAAATTCTGATCATCAGAATTTATCTCCAGAATAGGAGTTGTTGGTATCTCAGCCTGTAGAATAGGAGAATTGACTGTTGATGGCTGAGCTGCTATGGTTGGAGCTTCCAGAAATAAAACATTAGGAATATTCAGCCTTTGAAGGTCAATTTCAGGACTTAATCCTGAATCTTCAACTGGTGTATCTCTGACTGGAGAGACAGTAGGAGTGATCACTGTATCATTAACAGTGTCTTTGGCTTGAGCTGGAGGTGGCAAAGATTCAATCATAATTGGCTTTGAGATCAAAGATTCCTGATCCCCTTCCTCAGCTTCAGTAGTATACTCAGATGAAGGCTTATCCATGTGCCTTTTTGCCCTCATTTTCTTTAATCTCCTTGATATTGAAAGAGTTGCTTGATCTGCATCAGGACTTACAGTTTTCCTCTTCAAATTACCTGAACCCGCAGCTTCATCAAAATTATGATGGGTTGACCCTTCGGCTTCTTCAGTCACAAGTTCTGATGCATGAACCTGTGCTTCTTCATCATCTGACTCATCCCTTAGAATCATCTTCCTTCTCTTTAGTGGAGGTTGAGGAACAGACTTTGCCCTCCTAGGCCTGGAAGATGAAGGTCTGATGGTAGGTGCTGATGGTTGTTGTTGTGAGGATTGAGCTGGTTGGAACTATGTTCAGATGGTAGGTTGAGTTGGTTGAGATTGAGAGGTGGTTGGTTGTGTAGTGGTTGGAGGTGCTGATGGAGGTTGGATTGGTTGGACATCAGGATATTTAGCAGTGTATGTGGCTGGGTCAGAGTTTACTAAAAACTGTTTGACTAATTATGGAATTTGGAGGGGTCTTAGAACAGTTTTCTTATTATCAGTAGATAATAAGTCAGTAAATGCTCTCTTAGCAAGTTTAAATGGTGAAATCAACTCACTTGCTAGTTGGGGTGCATCAGAGTTACAAAAGTTGTAAATAAGTTGACAGAATCTAGCAAAATATATAGTATTTTTATCTTCTGTCATCATATCCCCTATGAATCCTAGTACAGCAGTAGCATGATCAAAATGAGATTGAGTAATCAGAGCATACCCAATTTGCTGACTTAGGATAGGAATTGCATCAAAGTTTGAACATTTGTTTGCAAAAGTTATGGTGATGCAGTCAAAGAAGAAACTCCATTCCCTCCTTATGTGGGGTCTCTTCAACTGTCCAAGCTTTGCCAAAGTCTTTTCATAGCCCAGATTGGCCATTAGCTGTTGAAGAGCTGGCTCCTCAACTGTTGAATAAGTGCAGTTTTTGGGCAATTATAGTGTTTGGCGAACTGTAGCCATAGTCACCACATGCTCATCATCCCCTGTAGTAAAGATAATACTTGGGGACCCATTGGCACCACCATCATCATAAACTCCTGACCTCCAGAACTCCAGCACCTGAGTCCCTGAGATTGCTTCAAGTTGGGTCAAAGCATAGCCTATTTCACTTCGAGACAAAAAGTCTTGGACGAAGTGAAGTTCTGATGGAGCTTCATCCTTAAAGAGAATAGCTGAGTAGTTGTTAGGAACAAACTTAGCTCCATTGAAAACTATGTCTTTTGGTGCCATTTCTGTAAGAAATAAGGGAGAAAATAGAGTGTGCACAAGGTGTTTGATAAAAATCCTGTAAGAAAAAGCTTCATAGAATATTAGAGAGAGAGAGAGAATAAGAGATATTAGAGAAAGAAAAGTAGGTAAAAGATTAAAAAATCTTTTAACTCCCATATATATACTCTCTTTTTGACAACTGTTATGATTGAAGCATAATAGACTTTAGACACCTGGCAGCATATCATTAGTCAAAAAATTATTAGTGGGCACGGGTATTAAGAAGTAATAAATGTTCACATGCAGTGTTTCAAGGAAAACACGCTTCCCACTTACTAAATGATTACGACTGTTTTTATCTCACCTAATTATATTCTGATAAAATATTATCGTTACAGTATTTACCACAAACAAGTCAAGTAAATAAATAATGACACGTAAGCATCAGAGTTTGCATCAGGATTTAATATCAGAACTTGATTGTTATCAGATTTTAACGGTCATCAGAACATGGCTTCTGTACTCAAAAAGTGAATGTTTGTTTCTGTGATTCTTCATACAAATACTGACTTGTTTTTTCAGAGTTTAAGCATCAGAATTTCCATCAGAACTTGTCCTCAAAATTTATGCAAATGACACTTAACTGTTTGTCAAAAACAACTTAATCACCACAGTAATTTTCATCATTCATATGGAGTGAAAGTGTGTGCATTTAGCAAAATATCATATAAAGGTTAAAGTCCGATAAACTTCAGTACATCTTAGAAATAAGGCATAACTAAGAAAACTACTTAAAATCTGTCATTGATAATGAAGTCTACAATAGAATAAATTTATGCAAGAATCCACCTCAATTGTTTGTGCTTATATTATGCATCTTTTGAAATTCATTTTTACAGTGGCTTCTCAGTGTAAGTGAGTCACAACTGTTATCAAAATTTATGCTATTATCAGAGTATTTATCCAGTAATCAGAGAATGTGAAAAGTCACCAAGAAAAATTTATTTGCTTTTCTAATGCATATTACTTAATACCAGCAATGCACTTGGGTCTTCCCTTCCACATATTTACTCTAGATCTCAAAGGAGTACCTGACTTCAATTTTCTTTTCTTTTCTTTAGATAAGTGAGGCTTATCAAGCATGTGGTTCATCCTTAAGATTTACTGACATCAGAATTAGACAGATAAGAAGCAAGAATCTAGTTTGTGACTTAGTAATAAGATACACAAAGTAAATTTGATTAAGATCAACATCAGAATTTGCTTGTGTTAATGAATTTCCATATAAACAACTAATTCAAATATGGGATTTCTAGTATGTTAAAGACTACTAGGTCAACATCTAGCACAGTTATCCTCATTGGATTGAATAGTCACAGAACATTCAAAACACTATCAGAGTATATAGATCCACATCAGATAATAATCAATATTTAATGTATTATAATTTAAGCACATATTACATGAAGCTAAGACAATCTGTAAACACTGATTATAAAGTCTGATGCATGAGAACAAAAACTAAGCAGATTTAGAGAAAGAACCTGAAACCATTCCAAGTTCATTTACCAGTCTTGTAAAAGTAGTTTCACATAGTGGTTTTGTAAGCTCTAGTCTCATAAGCTCGGGTACGCCTACCCGCCCTCTCCGCATCCAACTCCCTCCTGGCCTCATCCATTCGGGCCTCAGCAACAGCCACTCGGGTCCCCAGTACATCCTGAACATAGTCGTGGGCTAACAAAGACTGCATGTGGGCAGGGTCGAGAGGTGGTGAATCCGGAGCCGCTGGGGGTGCCTCCTCGGTCTGCCTAGGCTCGGAAGTATGGGTCTCTGAGCTGTCATCATAGGGGATCCAAGATAGTGGTGGAGGGGTAGGAGCTCTGACCACCAGAAGTGTGGGTAAAGGGGTACCAGCGTACACTACCATAGGTCCAATACGCTCCTCAGCTACTGGGACCTCATCCGGGTCCTCCTTATCTGGAATAGCAATGACCTCTGTCTCTGACTCCTTTGAGGGGTCCTCCTCATCTGAAATAGCAATGACCTCCGTCTCTGACTCCTCTGAGGGGTCCTCCTCATCCTCCTCCATCTCAGGCTCCTCCTGATCCTCAACATCTAGCAGTGCCTCATCATGCTCACGCTCGAACATCTTAGTAGTGTTGCAGAATTATCCAACTGGATGATGAACTCATTACGGGAGTTTGCCGCGCCAGGAAGACCACTTACGATGATCAGTCGTAGTAGTACAACCCCACCATTTTCTACATGTAGAGGAGAACCTGTCGGATTTACTTGTCAACCGAACACTGAACTCCTAAGGAATGGACCGCCTTAGCGGAACTTCCAGGCCATTTGGGCCAATATAATAAGGCTGGGCCGGCGCTACTCGACCACTTACGCCACTCCTAGTTCAGATGAAATCCATGACTCTGAAACGTAAAGCTCGTCCCCACTTTCCCCAAGTAGAAACTTGTTGATACGGCTCCACTATGAAGTTGTATCTAGTTGGAAAGGAAAAACTCACCGATATTTCCCAGGCGATGCCTGTTAATGGATTAACTTCTTCCAAGAATTTTACTTCCCGAGTATTGGGTAAGTAATCAAAAACTCTTTTATCAAGACAGCAACCTTGTTGCGAATATAAAACACACCACAGAGCCGGATCCCTCAGGTTTTGAGCGAGTATTTAAATCCCCTTCGAAAGGAGGATCTTCAATATATAAAAAAATGAGTTTTGGGATCCGCTCTAACTTTTAAAAATCATTTTGAAGGCTCGCGAAACATTTTTAAGAATGTTCAGAGTGATGCTGATTTAGTAAAATAAATCAGTCCCAATATATTAGAAAATATCTGAATATTATTATTTAAATAATATTCCCATAAAGAATAATCTTTATAAAAATAATTGAAGTCGAAGTTGTAAAACTTATACTTGAAATGAATATTAAATAACCAAAGATATACTTATACGAAGGTACTATCTTTATTTGAATAATCAGAAGTGAGTTTGATTATCGACACCTTATTTCTTAATAAAATAAAGAATATATCTCAGCAAATAATCGGAGTCATAGATCCTCAAATGAATATTCAAAATAATATTCAATAAATAAATAAGCTGAGTCATAAGCCCTCGAAAAGCTGAGTCATAAGCCCTCGAATGAATATTCGAAATAATATTCAATAAATAATATAAAGTTATCGAATAAACCTTATTCGATTAATAGTTTTGAAAACTATAACCATATATATATATATATATATATATATATATATATAAAAAATCTACTCGGGATCCTCGACTCCCGGTTTTAGAAAATGTTTTCACCTTTGGGTCCCTATACTAAGGGTATATACAAATTACCGCAATTCTCTAGCATAGGTATTATCAACTGAACCAACAGATATATATTTCAAGAATATGAAACAGGCATGCATATATACCATATCACATGCTACAATATATCGCAAGAATTGCTAAATAACCATTATGCATCTATCATAAGATAATGCATGTACAAATGTATACATCACAACAACAGTATAACGGATAGAAAACTTGCCTAAGCGACTGGGGGTGATTAATGGCTCGGGACGAGTCTGGTAACCTATAAACAACAAGTAAGTTGGAATTAAACCAAAGTCACTTGTAAATCTATACTTTAACCAACTTAGACTCTAACGCTTGCTTTGCGCTTACTGATTCTCTTAAGTCACTCGAGTACCCTCGACTCCACCATTTTTAATAATTTAACCATTACGAGTTTTAAGGCGATTCCTTCGCGAGTGTCTTACCAACTGCCTAACACACTTACCATAATTGCTTCATACATTAATTAACCCTTTTTGGTCTTTAACCTATGTTTTAAAGTAAGGCGAGGGGAAAAGTTTCGTTCGCGAAACACCGTTACTTAAAACGGTCGTTTCTCCTAAACCGTACATCGGAATCAAACGAACTACATACCAAAACGAAGCTCGTAACATGAACTATCTAAACATGGCAATGGTCAAAATCTAGCAGGGGGTTCTCCGGTCCTAATGTTATGAACAAAAGCAGTGTAAAGTAAATTGGACATTACGACGGCTATGTTTACGCGATTTCCCAAATTTAAACCAATTCAAAACAACCACAATTCAACCCCAATTCACAACCCAATCAAAACTCCATCCAAACTACATCATAACAGCCCCAACACTCAACATTAACAATTTATATTTATTCTTAAACTTGAATTTAAACTATACTACATTCTTTAACCAAAGCATAAGATTTCAACATTCCAATCTCCACCATTCCAACCCAACTCTAAACCAACCATCATTTAGCTACTCTAATACCATAACAACCAAAATCATCCTAATATACAAAGTAAGGCTAGGGTTTGGAGATGATATACCTTCCTTTAAGTGGTGTGAGTAGCTAGGAAGCCTTAGGAAGCCTTGAGGAGTCTTAGGGATGCTTGGATCTTAAAGAAAAAACAAGAAAAATCAAGTTAAAAACCTTGAAATCACTATTCATTGTCTTCTTCATTGATTTCTTGGAGAAGATAGAAAATGAATTGGTGGCTTAAACTCATAATATAGCCATAACTATGCATAAGGAATACTAGGGAATTATCTTACCAATTTAGTAAGCTTGAATCTTGGATTTTGAAAATTCTTTCCTTTAAAAATGCAAAAAGCCGAGAGCAATGTTCTTGGTGATGAGAAATAGAATTTTGTTTTGGTGAAAAATGATTTGTTTTGGCTTGGTGGATGTAGTTTTGTTTTTGTTTTGGTTAATTACCTTTTTAGCCTTGAACTTTGTGTGGTTCTAATTCAACCACATCTCCTTCCTCCCTATGTCATGCTTATGTCATCATGTGGTGTCATCCTCCCGTCTTTGTCCTCTTCTCATTGGTTGGATGACATCATTCCCTCTAATCCCTTTGATTAACTTCCTAATTGTTTGCCTAATGATCGCTGATCTATTATACGGTTCGCTTAACTTTCGTTTTCGTTTATCGTTTGAGGGATCATACCCGGGATCTTATTACTTAGGTTCCCTTAACCTTTCTCAATATATTATATTCCTTTTATGATCCTCTCTTATAATCCTTTAATTTAAATCCTTTTTATCCTATTACCTTATACTCAATTCTTTCCGTATCTAGTGGATTTTCGGGAAAAATCTAAGTGTTCGGAATTGGATTCTGACGATCTTTACATACACTTATATACCATATAGAGTACTAATAAAATCTCAGAATATCCATAACAGAACCCCTACATAGTGTGGCATGAAAAGTTTTCTCATTCAGCAAAAACACTATTCACAAGGGTTACAAAAAGTTCAAAATTTTGGGGGTTATTACAGTCTCTCCTCCTTAAAAGGATTCCGTCCCGGAATCAAATAGAAAACAAATGGGGGTACTTTTCTAGCATTGCGCTCTCTAGTTCCCAAGTTGATTCTTCCACATTATGATTCTACCATAGCACTCTGACTAGCTTGATCACTTTGTTTCGAAGCACCTGCTCCTTCTTATCTATAATCCTTACTGGCTTCTCCACGTAAGTCAGATCTGGTTGCATATCCACCTGCTCGTACTCCACTATGTGTCTGGCATCCCGATGATACTTCCTTAGCATTGACATATGGAACACATTATGAACTTGTTGCAAGTTAGGGGGTAAGGCTAGCTCGTAAGCTAACTTTCCAATCCGTCTTAATATCTCAAAAGGTTCAATATACCTTGGGCTTAGTTTCCCTTTCTTTCCGAACCTCATTAATCCCTTCCAAGGGGATACCTTTAGCAGTACTAAGTCCCCGACTTCATATTCCTTGTCCTTTCGGGCTAGGTCTGCATATTTCTTCTGTCTGTCTTGGGCTGCCACAAGCCGCCCTCTGATAAGATCCACTATGTCTTTGGTCCTTTAGACCACTTCGGGTCCGAGCATCTTCCGCTCTCCTACTTCATCCCAGTATAAGGGAGATCGACACCTTCTTCCGTACAGGGCCTCATAAGGCGGCATTTCGATGGTAGTATGAAAGCTATTGTTATAAGAAAACTCGATCAACGGCAAGTGATCCTCCCAACTTCCTTCAAAGTCTATTGCACAGACTCTCAACATATCCTCTAGTGTCTGGATGGTCCTTTCACTCTGCCCATCCGTCTGGGGATGGTACGCGGTACTCATATTTAACTTGGTCCCTGCACATTCTTGAAAGCTCCTCCAAAACCTGGAGTTGAATCTGGGGTCTCGGTCTGAGACAATGGACGCTGGGACTCCCTGTCGTGTTACTATTTCCTTAAGGTAAATGTCCACCAGTCTATCGACTGTGTATCTCTCATTAATAGGAATGAAATGAGCTGACTTTGTCAGTCGGTCTATAATTAACCATATGGCATCATGATTGGCTTTCGTCCTTGGCAAGCCTACAACAAAATCCATCGCTATCTGTTCCCATTTCCACTCGGGAATCTCCAGGGGTCGTAAAAGTCCACTGGGTCTCTGGTGCTCTGCCTTTACCCTTTGGCAAGTCAAACATTTGTTTACCCATTCTGCTACGTCCCTCTTCATGTTGGGCCACCAATAATACTCCTTCAAATCCCTATACATCTTGGTGCTTCCCGGGTGAATGGAATACCTTGAACTATGGCCTTCATCCAAAATCTCATCTTTAAGCTCTTGAACGTTTGGAACCCAAATCCGGTAAGAGTACCTCATTATCCCTTTATCATCTTTCTCCGTATGGATCTCTTCTCCAGTCATTGACTCTCTGCCCTCATTCATTATTTTCTCTTGGCACAATCTGATCTTTTCCAATAATTTTGGCTGCATTGAGATCTCAAGAAGCTTTTCAGTTCCGGTTCCGGTTACCTTTACTTCTATTTCCATTCTCTCAAAATCCCTTATCAATTCTTCCGAAGTCGTTATCATTCTGAGTCTTTCCTTTCTACTAAGGGCATCAGCCACCACATTGGCTTTCCCCGGATGATAGAAAATCTCACAATCATAGTCCTTGATTAGTTCTAACCATCTCCTCTGGCGCATGTTGAGCTCTTTCTGTGTAAATATGTACTTGAGGCTCTTATGGTCTGTGAAAATCTCACACTTCTCTTCATACAAGTAGTGCCTCCAAATTTTTAAGGCAAATACTATTGCCGCGAGCTCAAGGTCATGAGTAGGATATCTAATCTCGTATTCCTTCAGTTGTCTCGACGCATACGCAATCACCTTACCGTGCTGCATAAGCACACACCCTAATCCTTTGTGCGACGCGTCACTATATATCACAAAATCTCCTTTTCCGTCCGACAATGCCAACACCGGAGCCGTTACCAACCTTTTCTTTAATTCCTGAAAACTGTTCTCGCATTTCTCTGTCCATTCAAACTTCTCTGTCTTACGAGTAAGTCGTGTCAAAGGGGCTGCGATCTTTGCAAAGTCCTGAACAAATCTACGATAGTAGCCGGCCAATCCTATGAAACTCCTTACCTCTGTGGGTGTGGTTGGCCTTTCCCAATTTGAGACCGCCTCTATCTTGGAGGGGTCGACCAATACTCCTTCTTTATTGATCACATGTCCTAAAAACTGTACTTCATTATGCCAGAATTCACACTTCGTGAATTTGGCATACAACTGTTCCTTCCTGAGTATTCCTAGAGCTATCCTCAAGTGCTCTGCATGTTCTGCCTCAGTCCTTGAGTAGATCGAAATATCATCGATAAAAACTATCACACACTTGTCCAAGTACTTCTTAAATACTCTATTCATTAAATCCATGAAAGCCGCCGGGGCATTGGTTAATCCAAAGGACATTACCAAGAACTCATAATGCCCATACCTGGTACGGAACGCTGTCTTGGAAATATCTTCGTGTTTAATCTTTAGTTGGTGATATCCAGTTCTCAGGTCAATTTTGGAAAAATACACAGCATCCTTTAGCTAGTCGAACAGATCGTCTATTCTAGGTAATGGGTACCTGTTCTTTATGGTTAGCTTGTTCAACTCTCGATAGTCGATGCACAGCCTCATGCTCCCATCTTTCTTCTTAACTAATAAAACTGGTGCTCCCCACGGAGACACACTGGGTCTTATCATACCCTTATCCAAGAGTTCCTGCAATTGGATAGCTAATTCCTTCATTTCTAACGGGGCTAATCGGTAAGGTGCTTTTGAAACTGGCGCCGTCTCTGGGGCCAACTCAAAGCAAATTCAATCACTCTATCGGGTGGTAATCCCGGAAGGTCTTGTGGGAATACGTCTTCAAATTCGTTGACTACCGGAATATCTTGTAAGTTGGGCACCTCCTTCTGCGTGTCCACCACATAGGCTAGGTAGGCCTCATTTCCTTTTCGTAGCATCCTTCTGGCCTCGGCCATAGTCAAAAAATTTTGCGTCTGCCTCTTTCCTCTAAATATAACTTCTTTCTTTCCCGGGGTATCTAACTTAACTTTCTTCCTTTTACAGTCTATCTGAGCATCATTGCTAGATAGCCAGTTCATTCCCAAAATTACATCAAACTCCCCTAATTTAAAAGGGATCAGATCAACACTAAAAGATTGTTCCCCTATGCCTATCTCACAGGCTGGGTGAATCTGGTTAACAGGAATAATTTCATGATTAGCTATTTCTACTTGTAAGGGTGCTATCAAGGGTTCAGCTTTAAGCCTTAATTTACGCGCAAAGTCCCTTGATATAAAAGATTTAGTTGCTCCCGAATCAAATAAAACGTTTGCACTGACTGAATTTAGAGAAAGGGTACCTGCTATCACATCTGAGTCTTTCATAGCATCCTGGACTGTCATGTTGAAAGTCCTTGCAGTAGGTGGCTTATTAGAAGCAGCCCTGCTTGCTCCCGAAGCTGCTGGTTTGTTCATTGGGCATTCCCTCTTCCAATGACCCGGGCGTCCACACTGATGACAAGTGGTGGTTGGAATGACGGCAGGGGCTGACGAAGGGCATTTGTGAGAATAGTGACCCACTTGCCCACACTTAAAGCAGGTTACTGGCTTTCCTTTACATTCCCCAGAATGCATTCTTCCACAAGTGTTACAGGCTGGCAATGGGGGTCGAGACTGGTTGGAATAGGACATTCTTGACTTCTGGCTGCTCTGGCTCACATTCATGCTCATTGGCCGCTTAAACCCAGTGTTCTTTCCCGGTAGGGACACTGCTCCTCGATTAAATCTAGTTGGGAAGCTCCTTCCTGCTGAACCCCCACCCATGCTCATACTTTTCCTCTTTATTCCCTTCTTCTCTCTTTCCTTCTGCATCTGTTCACTTCCGGCTTCTACAATCGTTGCCTTTTGCACCAGAGTGGCATAATCCGTAAGCTCAAGGATTGCCACCCTATTCTGAATCCACGGTTTCAGTCCCTGCTGAAACCTCCTAGCTTTCTTTTCCTCGGTGCTCACAAACTCCGGCACAAACCTTGATAACTCAGTAAATTTCGCTTCGTACTCTACTACAGACAAGTTATTCTGCTTTAGCTCCAAGAACTTTAGCTCCATCTGGTTTTCCATAAACCTCGGGAAATACTTTCCCAGAAACAACTGACTGAATCTCTCCCAGGTTATAATAGCATCTGTCTCCATATTTTTCTTGGCCTCCCACCAGTAGTTAGCCTCTCCTTTCAGAAGGTAGGTAGCAAATACAGTCTTCTGTGCCTCATCGGTACTCAAAATCTCAAAGGATTTCTCCATTTCCTTTAAACATGCTCTTGCCTCAACTGGGTCGGCTGATCCGTGGAACTCAGGGGGCTTAAGGGACTTAAAATCCCTGAAAGCGTTTGCCACAACATTGTTATTTCCTTGAGGGGGTGGGTTGGGTTGACGTTCCAAGTTCTGCCTTAGTAGTTGCATGAACTGGCCCATGGGATCCATGCCTGGGTTTGGTATTGGTTGCTCAACCTCAGTTTCTCCTTCTTCAGCCTCTATCTCAAATCCCTCAACATCATATGTTTCCTCTTCCTCTTCATACAGGGAGTCATCCTGTTCCACATAATCCTCATCTTCCTCTTCACTGTGTTCCTGGTTCCTATCATCCTGGTTATGGCTAGCCTGGTCCTCAGATCCAGGGTTCGCCCTAGTTCCAATCTTTCTTGGCGGCATGATACTGATAAAAAAAATTATTATTGGGAAATTGAACGTTAGGTCACAATCATACACAACATTGTGTCTTGCACAATTCTATAATAGGGAGAATGTATCTCGCAATTCTATTACATTATGGCAGTTCTAATAAGAAGTGCAGTAATAATAATGATAAAAACAGTGATCTCGTCACTAAGGAACTGAACCAAAAGGAAACAAATATATACATAATGCGAGAAATACATAGTTTGATCTGGTCAAAAGTACAACAGTGCTACAGCCATCTGTCCCAAAAGTGATACACAAGAGTCTATCTGTCTAGTCAGAAAAAGGGATGCTATATACAAGTCAACTATCCCGTAAAATTGGCTCTTACTAAGGCCTCAGCTAACTAGAAAACTATACTATCCCATCGTCAGTCCTGAATCACACACCGGAGCGGGTCAGCTCCCATACCCTTTCCATCGCACGACGGAAGATATAGTCGACCTGCCGCCTGGAGATCCTACCGTGCCTGTCCCCCTGGAGCGATCTGAGCCTCGCTCGGGACGTGAGCTCTATCCCCGTAAGCTCCCTCCTTAAGGATCGGGGTATAGCAGCGCTAGTCTAATAAGCTCGGGTACGCCTACCCGCCCTCTCCGCATCCAACTCCCTCCTGTCCTCATCCAGTCGGGCCTCAGCAACAGCCACTCGGGTCCTCAGTACATCCTGAACATAGCCGTGGGCTAACAAAGACTGCATGTGGGCAGGGTCGAGAGGTGGTGAATCCGGAGCCGCTGGGGGTGCCTCCTCGGTCTGCCTAGGCTCGGAAGTATGGGTCTCTGAGCTGTCATCATAGGGGATCCAAGATAGTGGTGGAGGGGTAGGAGCTCTGACCACCAGAAGTGTGGGTAAAGGGGTACCAGCGTACACTACCATAGGTCCAATACGCTCCTCAGCTACTGGGACCTCATCCGGGTCCTCCTCATCTGGAATAGCAATGACCTCTGTCTCTGACTCCTCTGAGGGGTCCTCCTCATCTGAAATAGCAATGACCTCCGTCTCTGACTCCTCTGAGGGGTCCTCCTCATCCTCCTCCATCTCAGGCTCCTCCTGATCCTCAACATCTAGCAGTGCCTCATCATGCTCACGCTCGAACATCTTAGGGTCCTCTATCTCAGGCGCCTACACATTAAACGAGCTAAGTTACTATCATGATACTTATAAGGGTTCCCGTAAGGGTTTTAACTGTCAGCACTACTTTAAGTAGTCCGACCATGAACTTGGCAAGAGTTCTTATTATCTTTGTGAGTTTATTATTATATCATCGCATCATCTCTGAGGTTTATAACGCTTAGCTCTGATACCATTTCTGTAACACCCCCAGATCCGGGGTCAGGGATCCGGGCGTTCACGGTCTTTCTTTCCACAATATCACTTCACTTAATTAATAAAAATAACCTTATGCCGTGACCCCACACTAACACACACCACAACCCGTTATAGTCTCAGAGATGAAATTGAAATAAGTACAAGTCCTTGAATCCACAATTAAGAGTTATTACAACCCAAAACGATTACTTGATAAATTTACAGTTAATTGCCATTATCTGCCACAAGTTATAATTATACATAATTAATTCTCAAAAGTAGAATGCCTGATCTACCAATAGATCTACCTCTGCAGCTATAACAGCTACAACATCAACGGGAAGACGCGGGACGCTTCCCACGCGCTTGCGCTGGGTCTGCTGGAGTCTGGCCATCTTTCCTAACTGTTGTTGTGTGATGAAGAAATAAAGCAAGAGTGAGCCTTACAGCTCGCAAGATAATATATAGTGATAACAATAATACAAGTATCTAAATGGATACTTACTAGAATCCTTTATCATGTGTAAGGTAATTACTTACTGGATATAAGTTTTAAAGGAAGATGAAGTTACCAATTACTTCACTGTACTTATACCATTTTAGAAATCTACTTGAACTACTACTGTTCAAAGTATAATAAGATTCACGAGGTCATCCCATAGATGAGACCACAAATAAAACTTGAATATATTTGATCTTTGAAATATTTTGAAAAGAAATGAAGTTACGAGATACTTCATTCAATGGATACACCAATAAAACTGTTTGACCCTGTCAATGCTTCGGCAACCACCCATTCGTAGCCCTTCGATCGAAATGCTACGGGTAGTGTTGCAGAATTATCCAACTGGATGATGAACTCATTACGGGAATTTCCCGCGCCAGGAAGACCACTTACGATGATCAGTCGTAGTAGTACAACCCCACCATTTTCTACATGTAGAGGAGAACCTGTCGGATTTACTTGTCAACCGAACACTGAACTCCTAAGGAATGGACCGCCTTAGCGGAACTTCCAGGCCATTTGGGCCAATATAATAAGGCTGGGCCGGCGCTACTCGACCACTTACGCCACTCCTAGTTCAGATGAAATCCATGACTCTGAAACGTAAAGCTCGTCCCCACTTTCCCCAAGTAGAAACTTGTTGATACGGCTCCACTAAGAAGTCGTATCTAGTTGGAAAGGAAAAACTCACCGATATTTCCCAGGCGATTCCTGTTAATGGATTAACTTGTTCCAAGAATTTTACTTCCCGAGTATTGGGTAAGTAATCAAAAACTCTTTTATCAAGACAACAACCTTGTTGCGAATATAAAACACACCACAGAGCCGGATCCCTCAGGTTTTGAGCGAGTATTTAAATCCCCTTCGAAAGGAGGATCTTAAATATATAAAAAAATGAGTTTTGGGATCCGCTCTAACTTTTAAAAATCATTTTGAAGGCTCGCGAAACATTTTTCAGAATGTTCGGAGTGATGCTGATTTAGTAAAATAAATCAGTCCCAATATATTAGAAAATATCTTAATATTATTATTTAAATAATATTCCCATAAAGAATAATCTTTATAAAAATAATTGAAGTAGAAGTTGTAAAACTTTTACTTGAAATGAATATTAAATAACCAAAGATATACTTATACGAAGGTACTATCTTTATTTGAATAATCAAAAGTGAGTTTGATTATCGATACCTTATTTCTTAATAAAATAAAGAATATATCTCAGCAAATAATCGGAGTCATAGATCCTCAAATGAATATTCAAAATAATATTCAATAAATAAATAAGCTGAGTCATAAGCCCTCGAAAAGCTGAGTCATAAGCCCTCGAATGAATATTCGAAATAATATTCAATAAATAATATAAAGTTATCGAATAAACCTTATTCAATTAATAGTTTTGAAAACTATAACCATATATATATAAATATATATATATAAAATCTACTCGAGATCCTCGACTCCCGGTTTTAGAAAATGTTTTCACCTTTGGGTCCCTATACTAAGGGTATATGCAAATTACCGCTATTCTCTAGCATAGGTATTATCAACTGAACCAACAGATATATATTTCAAGAATATGAAACAGGCATGCATATATACCATATCACATGCTACAATATATCGCAAGAATTTTCTAAATAACCATTATGCATCTATCACAAGATAATGCTTGTACAAATGTATACATCACAACAACTGTATAACGGATAGAAAACTTGCCTGAGCGACTGGGGGTGATTAATGGCTCGGGACGAGTCTGGTAACCTATAAACAACAAGTAAGTTGGAATTAAACCAAAGTCACTTGTAAATCTATACTTTAACCAACTTAGACTCTAACGCTTGCTTTGCGCTTACTGATTCTCTTAAGTCACTCGAGTACCCTCGGCTCCACCATTTTTAATAATTTAACCATTACGAGTTTTAAGGCGATTCCTTCGCGAGTGTCTTACCAACTGCCTAACACACTTATCATAATTGCTTCATACATTAATTAACCCTTTTTGGTCTTTAACCAATGTTTCAAAGTAAGGTGAGGGGAAAAGTTTCGTTCGCGAAACGCCGTTACTTAAAACGGTCATTTCT
Source organism: Apium graveolens (assembly GCF_009905375.1). Lineage (NCBI taxonomy): Eukaryota > Viridiplantae > Streptophyta > Magnoliopsida > Apiales > Apiaceae > Apium > Apium graveolens. Next base: position 56,380,447 of record NC_133647.1, read on the forward strand.
CCTAAACCGTACATCGGAATCAAACGAACTACATACCAAAACGAAGCTCGTAACAAGAACTATCTAAACATGGCAATGGTCAAAATCTAGCAGGGGGTTCTCGGGTCCTAATGTTATGAAAAAAGCAGTCTAAAGTAAATTGGACATTACGACGGCTATGTTTACGCGATTTCCCAAATTTAAACCAATTCAAAACAACCACAAGTCAACCCCAATTCACAACCCAATCAAAACTCCATCCAAACTACATCATAACAGCCCCAACACTCAACATTAACAATTTATACTTATTCTTAAACTTGAATTTAAACTATACTACATTCTTTAACCAAAGCATAAGATTTCAACATTCCAATCTCCACCATTCCAACCCAACTCTAAACCAACCATCATTTAGCTACTCTAATACCATACCAACCAAAATCATACTAATATATAAAGTAAGGCTAGGGTTTGGAGATGATATACCTTCCTTGAAGTGGTGTAAGTATCTAGGAAGCCTTAAGAAGCCTTGAGGAGTCTTAGGGATGCTTGGATCTTAAAGGAAAAACAAGAAAAATCAAGTTAAAAACCTTGAAATCACTATTCATTGTCTTCTTCATTGATTTCTTGGAGAAGATAGAGAATGAATTGGTGGCTTCAACTCATAATATAGCCATAACTATGCATAAGGAATACTAGGGAATTATCTTACCAATTTAGGAAGCTTGAATCTTGGATTTTGAAAATTCTTTCCTTTGAAAATGCAAAAAGCCGAGAGCAATGTTCTTGGTGATGAGAAATAGAATTTTGTTTTGGTGAAAAATGATTTGTTTTGGCTTGGTGGATGTAGTTTTGTTTTTGTTTTGGTTAATTACCTTTTTAGCCTTGAACTTTGTGTGGTTCTAATTCAACCACATCTCCTTCCTCCCTATGTCATGCTTATGTCATCATGTGGTGTCATCCTCCCCTCTTTGTCCTCTTCCGATTGGTTGGATGACATCATTCCCTCTAATCCCTTTGATTAACTTCCTAATTGTTTGCCTAATGACCGCTGATCTGTTATACGGTTCGCTTAACTTTCGTTTTCGTTTATGGTTTGAGGGATCATACCCGGGATCTTATTACTTAGGTTCCCTTAACCTTTCTCAATATATTATATTACTTTTATGATCCTCTCTTATAATCCTTTAATTTAAATCCTTTTTATCCTGTTACCTTATACTCAATTCTTTCCGTATCTAGTGGATTTCCGGGAAAAATCAAAGTGTTCGGAATTGGATTCTGACGATCTTTACATACACTTATATACCATATAGAGTACTAATAAAATCTCAGAATATCCATAACAGAACCCCTACATAGTGTGGCATGAAAAGTTTTCTCATTCAGCAAAAACACTATTCACAAGGGTTACAAAAAGTTCAAAATTTTGGGGGTTATTACAGATGTGCTTTGTCATTGAGTGTTGAACTGGATTACCTGTCATAGAAATTGCACTTTGATTATCACAGTAAATAGGTATTTTAGAAAATTCTAACCCATAGTCCAGTAACTGATTCTTCATCCAAGGAATTTGTGCACAACAGCTTCCTGCAGCAATATATTCCGCTTCTGCAGTTGATGTAGAAATTGATTTCTATTTCTTGCTAAACAAAGAAACCAATCTGCCTCCAAGAAATTGGCAGCTTCCACTAGTGCTTTTCCTGTCTATTTTGCATCCTGCAAAACCTGCATCTGAGTAACCTATTAGCTTAAAATCTGATTCTCTAGGATACCAAAATCCTAGATCAGTTGTACCCTTGAGGTACTTGAAAATTCTTTTCACAGCTATTAGATGAGGTTCTCTTGGATCAGCCTGAAAAATTGCACAAAGACAGGTAGCATACATGATATCAGGTCTACTTCCAGTTAAATAAAGTAAAGAGCCAATCATACCTCTGTAGTTAGTAATATCCATTGATGAACCAGTATCTTTATCTAACTTGGTTGCAGTGGCCATGGGAGTGGATGCAGTTGAACAGTCTTGTATTTGAAATTTCTTCAGTAAATTTCTGGTGTACTTGGATTGATTGATAAAAGTACCTTCTTCATTTTGCTTGACTTGAAGTCCCAGAAAATAGCTAAGTTTTCCCACCATACTCATTTGATATCTTGACTGCATTAGCTTTGTAAACCTTTCACATAGTTTGGCATTTATAGAACCAAATATGATATCATCAACATATATCTGTACCAAAAGTAAGTCCTTTCCATGGTTGAGGTAGAACAGTGTTTTATCAATTTTACCTCTGTGAAATCCACTTTCCCGAAGGAATTGAGCTAAAGTCTCATACCATGCTCTTGGAGCTTGCCTAAGGCCATAAAGTGCTTTGTCAAGTCTGTAGACATGATTAGGAAATTTTGGATCTACAAATCCTGGAGGTTGTTCAACATATACCTCTTCTTCCAATTCTCCATTGAGAAAAGCACCTTTTACATCCATTTGAAAGACTTTAAACTATTTGTGAGCAGCATAAGTTAAAAAGATTCTTATGGCTTCCAATCTAGCAACTGGTGCAAATGTTTCATCATAATCAATACCCTCCTGTTGAGAGTAGCCTTTAGCAACCAGCCTTTCTTTGTTTCTTGTAATTATGCCATCACTGTCAGTTTTATTTCTGAACACCCATTTTGTGCCAACAATTGATCTGTTCTTTGGTCTTGGAAGTAGGGTCCAGACTTTATTTCTTTCAAATTCATTTAACTCTTCCTGCATTGCTTGTACCCAATCAGCATCTTGAAGAGCTTCATCCACTTTCTTTGGTTCAGTCTGAGATAGAAAAGAATAATAGAGACATTCATTTGATGTTGCAGTTCTAGTTCTAACACCTGCTTCAGGATCTCCAATTATTAAGTTAGGTGTATGTGATTTGGTCCACTTCCTTGCAGATGGAAATTGTTCTCTAGATCTGGATCCTCCCCCATGATCCATGGTGTCTCCATCAGCATTTTCTAATGCTCCCCCTTTAGTTATGCTTTCTGAAACTTTAGAATTTGAGTTGGATCCTTCAGGATTTGAAGTATCAGAGTTTCCAGAATTATCAGAATTTGGCTCATCAGAACTTGATGAATCAGAAATTGAAGAGCCAGTGACAGGTTCTGATGCTTCTTGAGAGTCTTGAGTTGTGGTAGGATCTACAGCTTGCTCCCCCTGGACAGGTACATTTTCCCTTGGAGTAGTTACCAAAGTCTCAATGACATCAGAACTTAATCCGTCAGAACTTACAGGATCAAGATTTAAATCATCAGAATTTAAATCTTCATTTTCAAATCATAGCTGATCATTATCATTGAAATCTTCAAGTCCAGTAATCTTCTTATCATCAAAAGATATATTGATGTAATCCATGACAACCCTTATTTTTAAATTGTAGACTCTGAAGGCTTTTGTGGAAAGTGGATATACAACAAAAATTCCTTCATCAGCTTTTAGATCAAATTTTGACAGTTGTTCAGGATGAGTCTTAAGAACAAAACACTTACATCCAAATACATGAAAGTATTTCAGATTTGGCTTCTTTTTCTTCACCATCTCATATGGTGTTTTTCCATGCTTGTTTGAGTGTAGCATTCTGTGTAAAACAAACAGTCTACACAGCTTCAGCCCAAAAGTAGGTTGGTAGCTTTGCTTCATCAAGCATAGTTCATGTAGCTTTAATGAGAGTCTTGTTCTTTCTTTCTACAACTCCATTTTGTTGTGGTGTTCCAGGTGCAGAAAATTCCTATTTTATTCTATGCTCTTTGCAAAACTCTTCCATGATTGAATTCTTGAACTCAGTGCCATTATTACTTCTTATAATTTTGAAAGAATCTTTAACCAACTTATCCAGCTGTCTGACATGATCAGTTAGAATAGATGCAGTTTCATTCTTCTTGTGCAAGAAATACACCCAAGTGTATCTTGTGAACTCATCCGCTATAACCATAGCATATTTTTTCTTTGCAATGGACATGACATTGACTGGATCAAATAGATCAATATGCAGTAGGTGATAAGGCTCAAGAATTGAAGATTCAGTTTTGCTCTTGAATGAAGATTTTCTTTATTTTGCCTTTTGACATGAATCACAAAGGCCGTCAGGAGAAAATACTGATTTTGGGAGTCCTCTCACAAGATCTTTCTTTACTAGCTCATTTATGTTGTTGAAATTTAAATGAAAGAGTCTTTTGTGCCAATTCCCGCTTTCTTCAATTGATGTTCTACTCAACAGACAGATTGCAGAACCATCAGAACTTGTTAAAAGTCTGGCTTCATAAATGTTACCATGCCTGTAACCTTTCATAACAACTTTGCCTGTAGAATTGCTTACAACATCACAGTGTTCTTCAAAGAAATCCACATGATAACCTCTGTCACAGATTTGACTCACACTTAGCAGATTGTGTTTAAGTCTTGAGACAAGAGCTACTGTTTCAATGATGACATTCCCAAGATTGATATTGCCATATCCCAGAGTTTTTCCCATGTTGCCATCTCCATAAGAAACTCATGGGCCATCTTTCTCCACAAAGTCTGATAGCAGGGTTTTATTTTCAGTCATATGTCCTGAACATCCACTGTCCAGAACTAGGATGTTTCAATTCGGCAGTTTCAGTACTGCTATCAGCATTTGCCATCAAGGCATAGTTCACCTCATGTTCAGAATCTGAAGTGTATGTCCAGCTTTTCTTCTTTGTGACAAGTGTCTTGCCTTTGTCACTTTCTCCTTTCTTGCAGTCAGGAGATATGTGGCCTCTTTCACAACAATTGTAGCATTTGACATTTGGGTTGTCTTCTCTATCAGACTTTCATCCTTTGCCTTCATACTTTCTGAACCCTTTCTTATCAGAACTTCCACTTTTCCTGGAAAACTTCTCGCCCTTTCTGAATTTCCTGTAGGATATCTTTGTGATACCCTTCACCATAAGAGCACACAATTGCATCATCTCTGCATCAACATCTATTTCAGGTAAACTTTCAGTTTCTGAATCATCAGAATATGATGACTCTGAATCAGACTTTATGATGAGAGCTTTTCCTTTGCCCCTCTTTGAGACAACCACTTTAGAAGATTTCTCCTCAGCTTTAAGAGCAACTGCCCTTGACTTTCTTCCATATCTCTTGCTCCTTTGATCCATCTCAAGTTCATGAGTCTTGAGCATACCATAAATTTCATCAAGAGTAGTTTCAGTAAGGTCATAGTTGTCTCTTATGGTAGTAGACTTCAAATCCCAATTTTCAGGAAGAGCTAAAAGGAATTGTAGATTTGAATCTTCAAGATCGTTTTCCTTGTACACCAGTGACAGATCATTCAAGAGTTTGGCAAACCTGTCATATAAATCAGTTAATGACTCATCAGCTTTTGAGTCAAAGTGCTCATACTCTTGAGTGAGTATAGTCCTCTTGTTCTTTTTGATTGCATCGGTTCCCTGGCATCTTGTCTCCAAAGCATCACATATCTCCTTTGTAGTCTTGCAATTAATTACCCTGTTTGACATGACATTATCAATGGCACTATACAGAAAATGCCTTACCCTTGCATCCTTGGCAATAGATGAGATGTATTCAGCTGTGTAATCACCTTTCTCCTTTGGTATGAACTTTGCTGGTTGATCAGCAACTACAACAAAGAGCATGGTAGGCTTATATGGTCCTTCATTAATCCTATCAAGGTATTCTGGATCTATAGCTTTCAGAAACATATCCATCTTCACTTTCCATATGGGATACTCAGAAGGTCTAAGTATGGGAATCCTAATAGTCTCATATCGACTGTGGGTTTGGGTGTTTTGAGTTTCTTGAGTTTTGGTGGGCTTAGTTGGGGTTTGTGTTTCTTCAGACATGATTGTATGGATCTTTACTGTATGTGTGTTAACAGAAAAGCTCTGATACCAATTGTTAGGTCACACAACACTATAGAAGGGGGTTGAATACAGTGTTTATACAATCAAATCGATTTCAACACAAGTATGTAACAAAGATCAAGTATATTCATATAAACTCTATTACAATATGAATTGTTGTTCTCTCTCAGTGATGAACAAATATCACTAAGAGCTGCTAGGTTACAATGTATAATCTTCTCGATAATGATAACACATCTAGTGTAAACCCTAAGCTGTGTTTATATAGTACACGATAACAAGATATATTATAATTGACATGGAATACAACTCTGTCTCTTAAAATATATCAATCAGATATCTTCTACAAGTCTTCCAGTCTTCTAACTCTTTCCATGCATATCTTCTATTGTTTTAGTCTCTGTAATAACTCGAATTTTTTAGACCTTGTAAAATGTTTAATGAATAGTAACCCTGACGGGCGGGAACAAGTTTTGAGCCCACACTATGTAGTACATGAGAAAATGAGTTTTGGAGTTGATATTACGATTATACGTACCAAATGAGTGTATGTAAGCGCTAATAGTTTTCGAAGAAAACGAACTTTGAAAATGACCATATTTACGACTCATCGAGGATTACGGGAATCCCAATATAATTACAAGATTAAAACCCTACAGATTTATATTCAGGTATGATAATTCAAAATACAAGGAATAAATACGAAAGGAATTACGTCGCGAACCATTTACGAGTAAGTATTACGAAAACACTTAAGCGACCGAGCGAACGCGTAAACGATTAAATAAACGTAACGCACTAACTAACCATGATAAGAAATTAACCATGGTTACTTTACCAAATAGTGAGCTAAACTTAGGATAATCAAGCAAGCTAGCCAAATAGTGTGCTAAGGAAGCTAGCACATGTAGTTTAGCTTGTAAGCTAGCAAGCTACTTGGATTTGTCCCCAAGATTTGCAACAAGGAATAAACCTAGGATTCAAACTAGGAGAATATCAAATCAATATAAGATATCACCAATCTAATTTCCTAGAAGCAACCAAGGAAGCAAGCATAAAACTTTCTCCCCTCTTCATTGTTTCCATTCGGCAATTACAAGAAAAAGAAGGAAATCCAATTCAAAATCTCAAGTTCTAGCCATGGTAAAATCATCCCATTAATTCTCAAACTTCCTAACAACCAAAATAAAGTAAGAAAATTCTTTCATCTCTTTTTATCAAGGTTTGATGGGTGAAATAAAATCAAGAAAGTTACTAGTGAATAGTATAAATAGTAACTCTTCTTTAGTTTCTTGATTTCAATGGTGGTTTTAGGTTCCAAAAATCATACCAAGCACTTCCAAGACTCGACCATCCTCAAGAACACATCTCAAGCTTTCAAGAAAGGTAAAAATATTTGGCCCAACTCTATTTAAGATTCATCTTCAAGATCCTTTTAGTATGTAGTTGTAAATCTAGTTTTAAAAGTGGTATTGTTGAAATCTTGATGTTTAGTTAAGTAGAACTGAGGTTGATTGTTGTTGCCTCAAGAACATGATGTTATTGAGAGGATTTTGTGTGTTGATGATAAGATGATGATTGTTGGTGGTTGTGTTAAGAGTTAGGGCGTAAACGAAACTCCGATCGTAAACGTAATTCCGTTAAAATGAACAAATCGTAACTTTAAGATTCTGCAGAATGTCCCGAAGCTGTACACTGTAGTTTATTGAAAAATAACCCTTTATTATGATAGATAATGTTATAAGGATCGTTTAGGCGCTTAAATCACTTGATTCCGATTTACGAATCAAACGTTATGGCCGTTTTACTAAAGGTGATTTACGTGACTAAAACTGCTACGAATTATGAACTTTGAAAATATAAAGGATCGACTTAAGAGTGTTCATAAATCATGAAAATTTTTAAAGAGAGTAAAATATTGAGTTTCCTAACTGTCATAAAAATTTCAAGTGAAAATAATGAACTTTCAATTTTATAAAAATATCGGATCCGAGACTGCGCGATTAGAAACCGTAGAATCCATAAGCGGAGCCGACGGTGATAATGAAAATGAACCTAAGATACTTAGAAAAATGAAGCGACCATAATGTGAATAAGGACTTAAAGGAATAATAAGGGTAGTACATATTGAGAGGGTGCATAATAAGTAGCGCATGAGTGCGAGTCGCCGTAAATTAGAACGGGACCTAACGAATTATGTTAATGATTATAGATTTCCGAGCGGAACATAGAGCATCCTCCACCTTGAAATACCGAGGCAAGTTTACGAACCCAACTCCATTTTACTGTTGTGTTGTGAAAGTATTATTTTACTATCATTGCATAAATACCATGCTTGCCATGATACATAGTAATTGAACTTTTTCGCATAATGTAGCGATGTTGTACGATAAGTATATATTGTAAAATATTTAATTCCATTTTAAGCGTGACGTATGATTATAAGACCGAGATTCGGTCGGGATTTTAAGATGAAAACCCGGGATTCATTCCGTTGATATTATAGGACGATTATAAGTCCATAATAGTACGTTTTAAAGGGACTTAACGTCCACTTACGAAACATTAAAATAACTCGAACTTTTATTAAAACGATTTCCCAACGATCATATTCCCTCAACTATATTTTATGGTTCGAATAATAAATATTTTATACCTAATCCTTTATTGTGGGAGTAGTATACTCCAACAATTATTTATTTCAAACCTGATTAAACATTAAAGATTATTAACTACGTAGACAAAAACTAGTTGAGGAATATTATTTTAAATATTCTTTTAAAGAGTAACCTCATTCGAGGTTTAATTATTTATCGATTATCGTGTAATTATTTATTATTCATTAAAGGGTTTATTATTGATTTAAAAATCATAGATCCTGATTTAAAATATACTTTCTGACTTCGGAAAATCATTCGAATATTTCAGATCGTCGGAAAATATTATCCCGACTTATTTATTATTTTGAATATAGTTTCAAGGAGAAACTTCCCCCCCCCCTTATTAAATTATCTGTTGACAACGGTCAACTCACATCCTTAGTACTTCCTCCAAAAATCTCGGAAGTACGTATATACATATATACATTTATATCTTAGTAAGATAAACTGTTCCTATCAACAAGCAAAATGCTTGGGAAACTTCGATGTGGTTCGAGTTCTCGAGATTGATAGAATTCTTTTTAAAGGACAAGGGAGGGGTAGACTCTGGTACTATGTGTGCTAGATGGACTACCAAAGGTACCGCAGGCGAAGGTACTCTGTGTACTCAGGAACTTGTGAAGTATATGTATACCCGAAAATGGGACACGTAGCCCGAATGCGGCAAGGGTGATAACCGGGATACGAAGGTGTCATCCTTCTACTAGTAGAAAAGGTTACTATTATCGTATTACGACTGATCATCGCATACGGTGGCTCCAACGAGTGTCCAAATTCTTCCAATTGGAATTGTAATGCAATACCATAACCCAAGCATAGGTGCTGGGCTTACGATTAAGGTATTCGCAGGATAATAAAATCCCCTAAAGAATTGTTTTCATAAGAAGGTGTGTATCACCAAGGAAAACTAATTTCGAATAAAACATAACTATCATATATGATGTTTTACATAAGATATCATACAGTCATTTTCATACTGTACATTATTATTCTGGGCATTATAGCTCACCCTTGATTTCTTAAATTGACATAACACAACAGTGAAGCAAGATGCCTATCATGAGAACCACGGCCAGGAAACGGGTAGGAAATGGCCAGCTGTTCCGTAGATTGTTTGGTGCTGTACCACAGGTAGTCCGAATAAGCTGGGTGGTTTTCAGTTCCTTTTAGTTCGGCTTATTTATAAGTATGACTTATGTAAGGTAATAAACAAGAAAAGTATATTTATCCGACGGACTAGCCTTACTTAAAGGTTACTCCCCGGCAACACTTAATCACTTTTGGGTTGTAATAATTATCACTTGATGGTTGAATTACTCTAGTTATGAATGGTTCGTTTCCAAGATAATAACCTGTAAGTGTGTGTGTATGATAAGTGTGGGGTTATAAAGCGTGATTATTTATATATTGTAGTGTGAGTTATGTGGTTGTAGTAGTTTAGATGGTGTGGCCTCCAAGATTCCTGACCCCGGATTTTGGGGCGCCACAGAAATGGTATCAGAGCCTAAGGTTATCAAATCTTGGAAACGATAGGATATAAAATACGTAGACATAGGAAAAATAAAATAATCAATTAGAACTCAAGTCAAGTTCGTCGTCGGGCTACACGGGTAGTCTTGATAGTTTTTACCCTCAATGGAATTCTGACTCTAAGTTAGTAACACCTTGCCTATTGTGTCAGGTACCACTGGAGCCTATGAGGGAGGTTGACCATGTTGATGATGTTATGGTCCCTGAGCATGACCCTACTCCCGAGCCAGAGGACCCACCCATTGATGACTCAGATGATGACCCTACTGAGGATGTTCCGGAGGAGGAGACCGACCTTTCTATCCCCATAGCTGATGATGTTAAGATGACCCAGGGAGATGGCGTAGGTTGGAGGGATGTAGAGATGTACCCTCACCCGACCATTCGCTCTCCTACCCCACCCCCAGGGATTCAGAGCCGTATGCCTTATACTGATGATGATGACGAGGATGTGATATATGCGCAGGTCTACGAGGCTTACGACATATCCTCTAGCGACCCAGATTACCTTCTACCACCCCGGCGACCATACATGTAGTTGTACAGGACTGGATGGTGGCTCAGCTTAACGCTTAGATTACTGCGGCATCTGCTCGTATTGCGGAGTTACGCCAGGCCTTGACAGCTGAGAGAGCCATCAGACTAGGATATCCTGGGGATTTCAGAGCTGCTTCCCCATCCATAGCTCGCAGAGAGATCAATGGGATCGAGCTCCGTACCAGGGTTCAGATGAGGATGACAACGATTGGAGGATACATCCCGGTAGTTGATGTAGAGTTGATGTTGGCAGGAGCGATGAGGAGGGTGCCTGACCTCACGCGCAGTGACAGTGACTGAGGGACTAGTGACTAGATATGGACCTTGAAGAAGGCTGGGTGACTTGTCACCCATTTTGATAGGATAGCTAGTAGTAGATAGCGATCCTAGCCCTTCAGGGTATACGGCTTATGTATTTGCATTTCAGTATTCAGGATAAGTAGTAATGTATTGTAATCAGGCATGTATAAACTTAGCTAGTTGTTTTGTTCCCCAAGATATAAGTGGGAGACCTTACAAAATATATATCTAAGTTGTTATTAAGAAATGGATGTCCATATTAGGGTTAGGTTCTATGGAGTCCCCTATTTCATTGGAGTCCTTGGAGTCCATATATGTTCTGCAAGTAAAATATAGCTTAAATTATTGCAAAACGTATTATTTTTTGAATGATATTCTACAAATATCACAATTTTATTGAAAATCTTGCGGATTGAATAGATTTTACAAGTCGAATGTTGCAAAACATATTATTTTACAAAACATGCTTAGTTTGCAGAACATAAATGTTCATGTTGCAGAACATACAAATTATACTTGCAAATATATGATATTTGCACGATTTTATTGAAGTAATGATATTTGTGAAACATGTTTTGCAAGATAACACGTTTTAGAAGATATTTTATTTGCAGAATATAGATGGACTCCGAGGACTCCAATTAAAAGGTGGACTCCATAGAACTTTACTCGTCCATATTATTGCACTTAAAAGGGAAAACATGTTAGATAATGAATGACATGCTTACATATGAATAAATTAATCCAACTATTATAATTACAACTATGTTGACAAATTTTCATTATCAGAACAATTCCACCTCGTAGAAGAGAAACCAGGGCACAGCCCGCAGAATCTGTTAACCAACAACGGAATGAACCTGACCCTGTAGTGAATGAAGACAATGAAGAGGACCTAGACTATAACGAATATGATGAAGAAGATTAAGTAGAAGAAGAGGCTGAGGATACCCATCAGGGAGGGAACCCCATGAATGAATTTATGGAACTGTTAAGAACAAATCTGAACCAACAGCCTATTCCACCACTGTAATATCCGGGATATATCGTGTAATTATTTTTGCTAATAGACAATTATTATATGTGTTCAGTATCTATTCTGTGAATTATTTGTTAAGTGTTAAATGTGTTTGGATGTTTAAAAATAATATTAATTGAGTATTTTAATTTTTATATGTCCAAAATAAAATATAGATAATTGTCATATCTTCCGAATTATTTTTATATTGATTTATGATTTTATAGGAAATATATGGATTTAATAAAATCTTTTTCCGAGTATTTAAAAACTATTTTATACAATCGGGAACCAACCGATGTCATCCGTTGTTACGTTTTTATTACCTGAAACTCTTCCAAAAACTCATTCCTAACCTAATTGCAATATTCCGAGCATTTTCCATGTTTTGACTTTTTCGATCCGGCGTACGGTTTGTCCTACGCAGGTCTCGGCGCAACATTTTCGATACATTATTCATTTCGGTAAATCAATAAAACTCGTATTTTTCATAAACGGGATCTTTTTATTAAATTATCACAATTATCACCTCGTAATACGTGTAACCAGGCGCTGAGACCAAGACCGTAGTACAAATTGTACTGGTTTGGATAATTATCCCGAAAACCGATACCGTTTGGATCAGTTTTATAAATAAACGTACCATTTTGTATCTGGAATGATCCAACGGGATACTAATTTTCCGTAATTATAAATAGCCTTTACCGTATTTTATTCCGTATCAAAAATCATTTGCAGACAGTAATTATATAATTTTCCAGAGAAAATACCCATATTCATAAACCTTTCTGAGAATCAAACTACTATTTGAAGGTGTTATTGAAATCTGCTCGGGAAGCTCTAGTAACCAAAATGGAGGTTTTGAAGAGTACTATCAGATTATACAAGTTCCAAAACTGCAGAATCAAAGATTTATTTTCTGGAAATTTATTTATTTTCGAATTATTTTTATTAAAAATATGAATTTTTGTTCGGATGATTATTTGAATGATTTGATGATTGCATGTTGTAGAGCTTATTTTCCTGATGATTTTCATATGTCATATGACTGATTTGGAGTTCAATAACATGTTCAAAATTGAGTTTAATCTTCGAATTTTAAAATTAGGGTTTATAACCCGTATGAATGTTTTCAATTGAATTTGGGGCTTTTTGATTTAGGGGTTATTAGCTGTTGTATTATAGTGGGTTGTGTTCCTTATGAAATTTGCAATCGATTGGTATATAGCTTGTTAACAGAGGATTAGTGAATCGAAGGGAGTTGTGTTTTGAAGTTTTCGTCGGTTCACCGGAAACCGGTGATGTTCTTGGCCATATCCCGGCCAGGTCAGGGGTAATTGATGTGATTTGATTGCATGGTTGTGTTCCTGGTGTTGTGTAGACCATATCTGGAGTAAATGGTGGGGTGAGGATGCCGGAATCGTGTTCTCCGGCCATCCCCGAAATTTTCCGGCGACTAAACTGTAAAATTGCAGTTCAGTCCCTGTACTTTTGAAGATGGTGAAGTTCGGTCCCTGAACTTTTCAGAATTTGCATATTTTGGATTCCTGTTTTAAAATTATTTAAAAATCATATGTTCTATTTATTTTAATTATAAAAATCCGTTTTTAATTTCTAAAAATTCCAAAAATTATTATTTTAATTCCAAAAATTATTTTTAATTCAAAAATAAATCTGAATTAATTAGTTAATTAATTTCAGTTAATATTTAATTGATTAATTGGTCAAATTATTCGAAAATTAATTGATTAATTGATTTAATTAATTATTAATTGATTTTAATTAATTATTTAATTAGATTTAATTATTTAAAAATGATTTAAAAATTCCAAAAAATAGTTTCGAGCTTTAAAATATTATTTTAAATTATTTTCAAGGCTCGATAATTATCAGAAAATTGTTTTGAAGCCAGATTTGGCCAACCGAACCTTCTTTATTACTTTGAAATTGATCCAACGACCCGTTTTAATTCCGAAAAATGTTTTAAAAATCATCTTAAATACTCGAAAGCCTGTTTATGACCCGAGACTTCTTTATAAATGATATATCATTGATTGTTTGACGTGTTATGTTCTATATGTGACTTGTTGGTTAACTGTTGGTTTATACGTTCAGTGTTTACTTGGTTATAGCGTAACTTCCAATCCGTTAATCGGATTTGAGTAAAACGAAGGGTAGATAGAAGCGTGTATCGAATAGAAGCATATAAGTTGAGTATTGATAGATGCTAATGATATGTGAACAGAAGAGGCAAGGCATAGGAAAGGGAAACAGATAGTCGAGGAGTAGACGGTTGTGATTGGAAGTTAGTGCAGTATAGCAAGCTAGTACCAGGCAAGTGTTCTGAACTTTCTCGAGATATATTATAGTTGGTTGATAATCCTGTTTTATATTGCAAGTGCTTTGAAGCACTGAACCCTAAACCCTGATTCCAGTTATTGATCTTGAGCCGTTAACCTTATTCTTTCTAAACCATTGATTGTTGTACACCCAGATACGAACCACAAATATACGATACTACTCCACAAATACATACAAACTAAATACCAAACACTGAATCGAATTACTTACGTACTCAAACCATTGTACCTTATGATTTGAAAGATCAATTCTTGGTAACCCTGAAATATTGATTCTTTTGTTATTCAATTCTTTCATTACCCAACAACCAAGCTTTAAAATTGCCATATTGACCCTCTGTGGAAATTGAAACCATCTCATTATTGAACATCCAATATTGTTAATGATTCTGTTTATTGCTTTATACTGTTTATTCTGTTATTATGTTGGAATTGGATTGTATTATAAAATTGTGGACCAGATTCGTGGTCAGACCATATAAATGGTCAAGTTAGGCCAATGTGTGCCTTGGATCCAGTAGTTAGAGCAGTGATGTGTGCTTTGCTCGGGGTTAGTGCGTGACTGATCAGCAGCCTAACCTTGGTTTTTAAAATGAAAATATAATATCCAATTCTAAATCATAATTCATTATTCACTTGATATTATAACCCTTTTCACTTGATGATCATTATTCTCAGTTTTGTCATTGTGACTTGCTGAGCTAGTTAGCTCATTTGTGTGATGTTGTTTATGTTCTTTTCCAGTTAAGAAGGAACCTGTTGGTAACGCAGATCCCCAGTCCAGCGCGAGAGATAGGGGTTCAGGTTCATCGAGTTAAGCTAGTAGGCACCTTTTGGAGTAATTTAAGTTTGTAAAAGTTTGTAATAATGTTTAATACTCAGTTCTGAGTTTGGATAGTTGGAATTTGAACGGTTTGTAATATAAGTGTGTGTTTGGCTTGTGTGCATACTTTAACCTGTTCCGGTCCGTGGTAGTTGGTAAGTAGGGTCACTGCATATTATTATTATCTTTATTATTATTATAAGCAGGTTATAAATAAGGTGTGTGTGTGGACCCCAAACTTCTGACCCGGGTTTGAAGGGCGCCACAACCACAGCCACATGCTACCCAACAGACTGTAGCCACTGCCTTTAGGGCCTTCAAATCTCTTAAACCCCCAGAGTTTCTAAGATCTGCCGACCCCGTGGAAGCACGGCCTGGCTCAAAGAGATAAAAAAGTCCTTCGAGATACTAGGTATTGAGGAACGACACAAGACCATTTTCGCTTCTTACATGCTGAAAGGAGAAGCTAACTACTGGTGGGAGTCCAAACAAAACCTAGAGACTGATGTTGTGATCCCATGGGATAGATTTACCCGACTGTTCTTAGACAAGTATTTCCCTAGGTTTATGGAGACCCAGATGGAGATTAAGTTTCTGGAATTAAAACAGGATAAGATGACTGTGGCAGAATATGAGGCCAAGTTTACTGAGTTGTCGAGATTTGTGCCTGAGTTTGTGAATACCGAAGAGAAGAAAGCGCGAAGGTTTCATCTTTGTCTGAAATAGTGGATCCAAAACCGAGTGGCGGTGTTAGAACTGACAGACTATGCCACCTTAGTGCAGAAAGCCTCAATTATTAAAGCTGGCAGTGAGCAAAGTGTGAAGGAAAAGGAAAATAGGAAAAGGAAGATAGGAAGCCAAGGTGGAGGAGGAGTAGAAACTGGGAACAGGAGCTTCCAAGCAGGTTCATCAGGGGAGCGGTGTCCTAACCTGCACGAGGCCCCGGATTGAGAAAGGCCCCGAGTGAGAGTGTTGGCCAGAGCGGCGGACAATCTAGGGCAACGTTCCATAGCCAACCCCGTGCCCCAATACCCAAATGTCATACATGTGGAAGAAGACACCTTGGAGTGTGTACCCAGGCGAGAGCCCCTCTAAAATGTTACAGGTGTGACCAAGTCGGTACATTGCCAATAACTGCACCCGACTTAATATAACGTGTTTCTAATATGGAAAGGTAGGGCACATGAGAAAGGATTGCCCGATATTGAAGCCCCCAGCCTCAGGGATGAGTAGAGCTGCATCCAACCGACCCCCAGCTGCTAGGACCTTCAACATGACTGTTCAGGATGTTGTCCGAAACACTGATGTGATAGCAGGTACCCTTTTATTAAATTCCGAACATGCAAATGTCCTATTTGATTCTGGAGCAACCAAGTCATTTATATCTCAAGATTTTGCTAAAAAGTTAAAACTTAATGCCATACCCTTACGTGAGATATTACAAGTGGAAATAGCAAACAAGGAAATAATTCCTGTAAATCAAGTACACCCTAAGTGCAAGTTGAAATTGGAAGGGAAGGTCTTCGAGGTTGACCTAATTCCATTTGCGTTAGGAGAATTTGATGTAATCCTAGGAATGGATTGGTTATCCAGTAACGGAGTGCAAATAGATTATGAACGGAAGAGGGTAAAGATAAGAGTGCAAAATGAAAAAAAGTAGTGTTTAGAGGTCAACGACAGAACCAGAAATTTTTGGCCATGCTATAGACAAAAAGGTTGTTAAGGAAGGGTAACGAGGCCTATTTAGATTATGTGGTAGATACCAAGAAGGAAGTCCCTAATATACATGACATACCCGTAGTAAACGAATTCGAGGATATGTTTCCAGAAAACTTACCAGGATTGCCACCTGACAGGGAAATAGAATTCGCTATAGAATTAGCACCAGGAACGATACCAGTATCCAAGGCCCCATATAGGCTAGCCCCAGTTGAGATGAAGGAACTAGCTTCTTAACTGTAAGAGTTATTAGATAATGAAATGATAAGACCTAGTGTGTCGTCATGGGGAGCGCCAGTACTGTTCGTAAAGAAAAAGAACGGCAGTATGAGATTATGCATAGACTATCGAGAGCTGAATAAGCTGACTATTAAGAATAGGTACCCTCTCCCCAGGATTGATGACCTATTCGACCAATTCAAGGGAGCTGTACATTTTTCCAAAATAGATTTGAGAACAGGATATCACCAGTTGAAAATCAAACCGGAAGATATACCGAATATTACTTTTCACACTAGGTATGGGCACTATGAGTTCTTAGTCATGTCGTTTGGATTAATCAATGCACCCGCAGCCTTTATGGATTTGATGAACAGAGTGTTCAAAAAGTACCTGGATATATGTGTGATAGTTTTTATAGATGATATTCTGATCTACTGAAAGACAGAGCAAGAACATGCAGAACATTTGAGGATAGTCTTAGAAAACTTGAGGAATGAGAAATTGTATGCCAAGTTCTCGAAGTGTGAGTTTTGGTTAAGAGAAGTTTAATTTTTAGGACATGTGGTGAGTAGCAAAGGAGTTTTAGTTGACCCTGCCAAAATAGAGGCGGTATCCAATTGGGAAAGACCAACTACCCCAACAGAGGTTAGGAGTTTTGTGGATTTAGCAGGATATTACCGAAGATTCATGCAAGATTTTGCTAAGATAGTGGGTCCACTGACTAGACTTACCCGGAAGACAGAAAAGTTTGTATGGACAGAGAAATGTGAGGAGAGTTTTCAAGAGCTGAAAAGGAGGCTGGTATCAGCACCAGTACTCGCTCTTCCTGACGGAAAAGGAGAGTTTGTGATATACAGTGACGCATCGCTTAAAGGATTAGGATGTGTACTGATGCAGCACGGCAAAGTTATAGCATATGCCTCTCGGTAATTGAAGGAGTATGAGAGCGAATACCCGACGCATGATCTAGAATTAGCAGCCATAGTGTTTGCCCTAAAAATTTGGAGACACTACCTATACGGTGAGAAATGCGAGATTTACACAGACCATAAGAGCCTCAAATATATTTTTACTCAGAAGGAACTGAACATGAGACAGAGGAGATGGTTAGAGTTGATTAAGGACTACGACTGTGAAATTTTGTATCACCCGGGTAAAGCCAATATGGTGGCTGACGCCCTTAGTAGGAAGGAAAGTCTCAAGATGATAATGACATCGGAGGAGCTAATTAAAGAATTCGAGAAGATGGAAATTGACGTGAGAATGACCGGTAAGTAAACGGACGAATTATTTGAGATTAAGCTAGTACCGGAGCTGACTGAAAAGATACGAGTATGTCAGGAAAAGAAGATGAGTGAAGAAAGAGGAACATTGACCGGTGAAGAAGTGAGATGAGAGAAGGACGAGAAAGGGATCATGAGGTATGCGTCCCGAATTTGGATTCTAAATGTGCAAGAGTTAAAGGATGAGCTGCTGCATGAAGGGCACAGCTCCAGATATTCAATCCACCCAGGAAGTACGAAAATGTACCGTGACCTTAAGGAATATTATTGGTGGCCTAACATGAAGAGAGAAGTAGCAGAGTGGGTCAGCAAGTGCTTGACATGCTAGAGAGTGAAGGCTGAACATCAGCGACCTAGTGGACTATTACGGCCCCTGGAAATTCCAGAATGGAAATGGGAGCATATAGTCATGCATTTTATGACAGGCTTACCAAGGACAAAGACCAATCACGATGCCATATGGGTTATCACAGATAGATTGACTAAGTTCGCACACTTCTTACCAATCAATGAAAGGTACACTGTAGACAAGTTGGTGGATATTTACTTGAAGGAAATTGTAGTGAGACACGGCGTTCCTGTAGCCTTAGTATCAGATAGAGACCCAAGGTTTAATTCCCGATTTTGGAGAAGCTTACAGGAATGCGTAGGTACTAGACTAAACATGAGTACCGCTTACCACCCCCAGACTGATGGATAAAGTGAAAGGACTATTCAGACCCTAGAAGATATGCTACGAGTATGTGCCATTGATTTCAAAGGAAATTGGGATGACCACTTGTCCCTGATCGAATTCTCTTACAACAATAGCTATCACGCTAGCATAGGAATGCCTCTGTATGAAGCTCTTTATGGACGGAGATGTCGCTCTCCCCTATGTTGGGATGAAGTTGGAGAACACAAGATATTAGGACCAGAGTTAGTCCAACAGACCAGGGAAATGGTGGGACTCATCAGGAAAAGTCTAGTAGTAGCCCAGGACATACAAAAGAAGTACGCCGACCAGACCAGGAAGGATAGGGAATATGAAGTAGGAGATTCTGTGATATTGAAGGTATCTCCGTGGAAAGGAGTGATGAGATTTGGGAAGAAAGGGAAGCTGAGTCCCAGATTCATAGGACCATTTGAAATTTTGAGGAGAATAAGACCTCTAGCTTATGAGCTCGCCTTTCCTCCTAATCTGCAACAAGTGCACAACATGTTCCATGTGTCCATGTTAAGGAAGTACCATGCAGATGCACGACATGTAATAGAATACGAGCAGGTAGATTTACAACCAGACCTGACCTACACCGAGCAACCGGTGAG
Source organism: Apium graveolens (assembly GCF_009905375.1). Taxonomy (NCBI): domain Eukaryota; kingdom Viridiplantae; phylum Streptophyta; class Magnoliopsida; order Apiales; family Apiaceae; genus Apium; species Apium graveolens. The sequence goes on from NC_133647.1 coordinate 56,400,072, forward strand.
GATAATGGACCAAAACGAATAAGTGCTGAGGAATAAGACTGTGAAGCTGGTTAAAATCTTGTGGAGGAATCAAAATGTCGAGGAGTCAACTTGGGAACTTGAAGACGCAATGAGGAATAGATACCCCAACTTATTTTCTAATTGATTCCGGGACGGAATCCTTGCTAGAGGGGAAGACTGTAATAACTCAAATTTTTGAGACCTTGTAAAACGTTTAATGAATAGTAACCCTGACGGGAGGGAAAATGTTTTGAGCCCACACTATGTAGTACATGAGAAAATGAGTTTCGGAGTTGATATTACGGTTATACGTACCAAATGAGTGTATGTAAACACTAATAGTTTTCGAAGAAAACGAACTTTGAAAAACGATCATATTTACGACTCATCAAGGATTACGGGAATCCCAATATAATTACAAGATTAAAACCCTACGGATTTATATTCAAGTATGATAATTCAAAATATAAGGAATAAATACGAAAGGAATTACGTCGCGAACCATTTACGAGTAAGTATTACGAAAACGCTTAAGTGACCGAGCGAACACGTCAATGATTAAATAAACGTAATGCACTAACTAACCATGGTAAAAAAGTAACCATGTTTACTTTATCAAATAGTGAGCTAAACTTAGGATGATCAAGCAAGCTAGCCAAATAGTGTGCTAAGGAAGCTAGCACATGTAGTTTAGCTTGTAAGCTGGCAAGCTACTTGGATTTGTCCCCAAGATTTGCAACAAGGAATAAACCTAGGATTCAAACTAGGAGAATATAAAATCAATATAATATATCACCAATCTCATTTCCTAGAAGCAACCAAGGAAGCAAGCATAAAACACTCCCCCCTTCATTGTTTCCATTCGACAATTTCAAGAAAAAGAATGAAATCCAATTCAAAATCTCAAGTTCTAGCCATTGTAAAATCATCCCATTAATTCTCAAGCATCCTAACAACCAAACAAAGGTAATAAAATTCTTTAATCTCTTTTTATCAAGGTTTGATGGGTGAAATAAAATCAAGAAAGTTACTAGTGAATAGTATGAATAGTAACTCTTCTTTGGTTTCTTGATTTCAATGGTGGTTTTAGGTTCCAAAAATCATACCAAGCACTTCAACGACTCCACCATCCTCAAGAACACATCTCAAGATTTCAATAAAGGTAAAAATCTTTGGCCCAACTCTATTTAAGATTCATCTTCAAGATCCATTTAGTATGTAGTTGTAAACCTGGTTTTAGAAGTGGTATTGTTGAAATCTTGATGTTTAGTTAAGTAGAAGTGAGGTTGATTGTTGTTGCCTCAAGAACATGATGTTCTTGAGAGGAGTTTGTGTGTTGATGATGAGATGATGATTGTTGGTGGTTGTGTTAAGAGTTAGGGTGTAAACGAAACTCCGATCGTGAACGTAATTTCGTTAAAATGAACAAATCGTAACTTTAAGTTTCTGCAGAATGTCCCGAAGATTTAAACTGTAGTTTATTGAAAAATAACCCTTTATTATGATAGAAAATGTTATAAGGATCGTTTAGGCACTTGAATTGATTGATTCTGATTTACGGATCAAAAGTTATGGCCGTTTTACTAAAAGTGATTTATGCGACAAAAACTGTTACGAATTATGAACTTTGAAAATATAAAGGATCGACTTAAAAGTGTTCATAAATCATGAAATTTTTAAAGAGAGTAAGCTATTGAGTTTCCTAACTTCCATAAAAATTTAAAGTGAAAATAATGAATTTTAAATTTTATAAAAATATCAGAGCCGAGACCGCGCGATTAGAAACCGTAGAATCCATAAGCGGAGCCAACGACGATAATGAAAATGAACCTAAGATACTTAGAAAAATGAAGCGACCATGATGTGAATAAGGACTTAAAGGAATAATAAGGGTATGACAAATTGGGAGGGTGCATAATAAATAGCGCATGAGTGCGAGTTGCCGTAAATTAGAACGGGACCTAACGAATTGTGTTTATGATTTTAGATTTCCGAGCGGAACATAGAGCATCCTCCACCTCGAAATACCCAGGGCAAGTTTACGAACCCAAATCCATTTTACTGTTGTGTTGTGAAAGGATTTTTTTACTATCATTGCATAAATACCATGCTTGCCATGATACGTAGTAATTGAACTTTTTCGCATAATGTAGCGATGTTGTACGATAAGTATATATCGTAAAATATTTAATTTCGCTTTAAGTGTGACGTATGATTATAAGACCGAGAGTCGGTCGGGATTTTAAGATGAAAACCCGGGATTCATTCCGATGATATTATAGGACGATTACAAGTCCGTAATAATACGTTTTAAAGGGACTTACCGTCCACTTACGAAACATTAAAATACCTCGAAATTTTATTAAAACGATTTCCCAACGATCATATTCCCTCAACAATATTTTATGGTTCGAATAATAAATACTTTATACCTAATCCTTTATTATGGGAGTAGTATACTCCAACGATTATTTATTTCAAACCTGATTAAACATTAAAGATTATTAACTACGTAGACAGAAACTAGTTGAGGAATATTATTTTAAATATTCTTTTAGAGAGTAAACTCATTCGAGGTTTAATTATTTATCGATTATCGTGTAATTATTTATTATTCATTAAAGGGTTTATTATTGATTTAAAAATCATAGATCCTGATTTAAAATATACTTTCTGACTTCGGAAAATCATTCGAATATTTCCAATCGTCGGAAAATATTATCCCGATTTATTTAATATTTTGAAATATAGTTTCAAGGAGAAACTCCCCCCCCCTTTATTAATTTATCTGTTGACAACGGTCAACTCACATCCTTAGTACTTCCTCCAAAAATCTCGGAAGTACGTATATACATATATACATTTATATCTTAGTAAGATAAACTGTTTCTATCAACAAGCAAAATGCTTGGGGAACTTCGATGTGGTTCGAGTTCTCGAGATTGATAGAATTCTTTTTAAAGGACAAGAGAGGGGTAGACTCTGGTACTATGTGTGCTACAAGGACTACCAAAGGTACCACAGGCGAAGGTACTCTGTGTACTCAGGAACTTGTGAAGTATGTGTATACCCGAAAATGGGACACGTAGCCCGAATGCGGTAAAGGTGATAACCGGGATATGAAGGTGTCGTCCTTCTACTAGTAGAAAAGGTTACTATTATCGTATTACGACTGATCATCGTATACAGTGGCTCCAACGAGTGTCCAAATTCTTCCAATTGGAATTATGATGCAAAACCGTAACCCAAGCTTAGGTGCTGGGCTTACTATTAAGGTATTCGCAGGATAATAAAATCCCCTAAAGAATTGTTTTCGTAAGAAGGTGTGTATCACCAAGGAAACATAATTTCGAAGAAAACATAACTATCATATATGATGTTTTATGTAAGATATCATACAGTCATTTTCATACTTTACATTATTATACTGGGCATTATAGCTCACCCTTGTTTTCTTAAATTGACACAACAGTGAAGCAAGATGCCTACCATGAGAAACACAGCCAGGAAACGGGTAGGAAATGGCCAGCTGTTCTGTAGATTATTTGGTGTTGTACCACATGTAGTCTGAATAAGCTGGGTTGGTTTTCAGTTGCTTTTAGTTCGACTTATTTATAAGTATGACTTATGTAAGGTAATAAACAAGAAACGTATATTTGTCCGACGGACTAGCCTTACTTAAAGGTTACTCCCCAGCAAGACTTAATCACTTTTGGGTTGTAATAATTATCACTTGATGGTTGAATTACTCTAGTTATGAATGGTTCATTTCCAAGACAATAACCTGTAAGTGTGTGTGTGTGATAAGTGTGGGGTCGTAAAGCGTGAGTATTTATATATTGTAGTGTGAGTTATGTGGTTGTAGTAGTTTAGATGGCGTGGCCTCCGAGATTCCTGACCCCGGATTTTGGGACGCCATAGTCTCGATCTTCTCATGTAAATCAGCTTCATTCCTTAACTGAAAGTCTTCCCGCACTTAACTTCTGATATGACCTTAAGTTCTGATATTAAGTTCTGACTTCCAGTAAGTCCTGATTTCAGTAAGTCCTAATATGTCATGTTGTTAAGTTCTAAAAACTAAACATAAATCATATTAGACATGATATCTCAAATATATCTAACACTCTTAGTTAATGTTATTTAGTATAATCTCTTAGTTTAATCAAAACCCAATTTGTTGTAGTCTTAGCATTGAATAATAACCATACATTGTTGCTTAGGTGCGTAATTTAGATAGTTAACCAATACAGTCTCCGTGGGATCGAATCTGATTTATATCTTATACTACTTGCGAACTCGTATACTTGCGTCTAATATTAGCGCGTGTTTAGCGACTAACAAGTTTTTGGCACCGCTGCCGGGGACTCCAGTGTTAATTACTAGTTTATGTGCTTTCCATCAGTGGTCATTAAAGTTCATTGACTCGGACATTGTTACTTATTTGTTTCCATGTTTTATTTCAGGTGATCTAGCGAGGGTTTATACATACGCGTTCGCGTACTCGCAAGAGAACACTGGATAAAGCCGAGGAAGAACTTGTGGTAGTTCATAGGGAAGTTTTTGAGGAAGAAAAGAAGGTAGAAGAAGAAGAGAAAGTTAAAGAGCCAATTGTAGTAGCTATGGGCGATCGAGCAGAAAATTAAAAGGCTTTGATGGACTATTCTAAGCCTAAGATTAATGACATTCAGTCTAGCATCATTAGACCAGCCATCGTGGCTAACACTTTTGAGATCAAGTCAAGCACGATCCAGATGATACAGAACTCAGTTCAGTTTGGGGGTTCTCCTACCGAAGACCCCAACATGCACATCAGGGATTTCATCGAGATCTGCGACACTTTCAAGTTTAATGGTGTGACTGAAGATGCTATCAAGCTGCGACTCTTCCCATTCTCTTTAAGGGACAAAGCTAAGTGCTGGTTACACTCTCTACTGGCAGGGTCTATCACAACTTGGGAAGATCTTGCCCAAAATTTTCTCACTAATTTTTTTCCCATGGCGAAGACTGCAGCAATCAGGAATGCTCTTACCCAGTTTGCGCAGCAAATTGGAGAATCTCTGTGTGAGGCTTGGGATCGATATAAGGAGATGCTAAGGAAGTGCCCACACCATGGCATGCCTGATTGGATGATTATCAACTATTTCTATAATGGATTGGGTCCTACTTCTAGGCCCATACTTGATGCAGCATCAGGAGGAGCCTTGTGGGCTAAGAGCTATGATGAAGCTTATGAACTTATTGAATTGATGGCTGCTAATGAGTACCAGAATCCTTCCCAGAGACTGACTCAAGGAAAAGTTGCAGGAATTCCGGAGTTGGATGCAGCAACTGCTATAGCTACCCAACTTAAGGCTTTGACAATGAAGGTGGACACTTTGGCTAATTATGGAGTTAATTAAATCACCAGTGTCTGTGAGCTTTGTGCTGGTGCCCATGAGACTGATCACTGTGCAATTTCTAATGAATCAACTCAGTTCGTGAGCAACCTCCAGCGATTACAGCAACCTATGCCAACCACCTATCATCCAAACAACCGCAATCATCCTAATTTCAGTTGGAGCAATACTCAAAATGCGATTCAACAGCCTTATCATCAGTATTCAACTAAGCAGTACAACCCCCTGGTTTTCAGCAACCGCAGTATGCACCAAAATAACAACTCCAGCTGCAACCAACTAATAAAAAATATGAATTAGAACAGTTGAAGCTTATGTGCAAGAGCCAAGCGCTTTTTATCAAGACCTTGTAAAATCAAATTGGGCAAATTTCCAATGCCTTGCTAAATCATCATCCTGGTACACTACCTAGTGACACTGAAGTGCCAGAAAAGAAGGAAGCTAAGGAGCAGGTAAAGGCAATCACTTTGAGGTCTGGAAAGGTTGTTGATCCCGAACAAACTCAAGAGTTGACTGAAAAGCTGAAACTGAGGAAGAAGTAGAGCAGCAGGATGAAGAAGTGGAACCAAGGAAGACTACTATTGAACACACTCCTCCCGAGGGTAATACAGGGGAGAAACATATCTATCCTCCACTGCCTTTTCCTAAGAGGCTGTAGAAGAAAAAGCTAGACAAGCAATTCGAGAAGTTTCTGGAGGTGTTCAAGAAACTTCATATCAACATACTTTTCGCTGAGGCTCTCGAGCAGATGCCTAGTTATGCAAAGTTTATGAAAGGTATTCTCTCTAGGAAAGTGAAGCTAGATGATTTAGAGAATGTCGCTCTCACGGAGGAATGCAGTGTGGTGCTGCAGCAGAAGTTGCCTCCGAAGCTTAAGGATCCAGGAAGCTTTACTATTCCATGTACTACTGGGAAAGTGTCTTTTGACAGATGCATATGTGACTTGGGAGCTAGCATCAATCTGATGCCTTTGTAAATCTTCAAGCAATTGGACTTACCTGATCCCAAACCAACTTACATGACCTTGTAGTTGGCCGATCGTTCTATTATATTGTGGAGGATGTCTTGGTCAAGGTGGATAAACTCATCTTCCCTACTGATTTCATCATTCTTGATTTCGAGGAGGATAAGAAGATTCCCATAATCTTGGGAAGGCCTTTCTTGGCAACTGGCCGAACCTTGATTGATGTGCCGAAGGGTGAGCTTACAATGCGAGTGTTGGATCAGGATGTAACTTTTAATGTGTTCAATGCTATAAAATTTCCTATTGATAACGAGGAGTGCTTAAAAGTGTAGTTGGTTGATTCGGTGGTCACATCAGAACTTGATCAATTGCTAAGGTCTGATGCCTTAGAAAAAGCCTTGTTGGGGAATTCAGACAGTGAAGATGACGAAGGTGATGAGCAATTGCAATATTTGAATGCTTCTCGCTGGAAAAGTAAGATCGATATGCCTTTTGAATCTCTTGGAATGGAGGAATTGAACGAAGCTCCTAAACGCCTCAAGCCTTCTATTGAGGAAGCTCCCACTCTTGAGCTTAAGCCTTTACCTGAACATTTGAGGTATGCTTGTTTAGGTGATGCATCTACTCTGCCTGTTATTATTGCATCTGACCTTTCAGGTAGTGATGAGAAAAAGCTTTTGAGAATTCTGAGAGAGTTCAAATCGGCAATTGGATGGACTATAACAGATATCAAGGGAATCAGCCCTTCTTACTGCATGCATAAAATTCTGCTAGATGAAGGTAGAAAACCTACAGTCGAGTAGCAAAGAAGACTTAATCGAATCATGAAGGAAGTAGTATAGAAGGAAATTCTGAAATGGCTAGATGCAGGGATCATTTACCCTATCTCTGACAGTTCCTGGGTAAGCCCGGTTCAATGTGTGCCAAAGAAAGGTGGTATCACTGTGGTAGCAAACGAGAAGAATGAGCTTATCCCTACATGAACAGTCACGGGGTGGAGAGTTTGTATGGACTACAGGAAGCTGAACAAGGCCACTAGGAAGGACCATTTCCATTGCCCTTCATTGATCAGATGCTTGACATGTTGGATGGTCATGAATATTACTGTCTTATGGACGGCTATTCGGGTTACAATCAGATTTGTATCGCTCCAGAAGATCAAGAGAAAACTACCTTCACTTGTCCATTCGGTACATTCGCCTTTAGACGAGTTTCTCTCGGTCTGTGTGGTGCACCGGCCACATTTCAACGATGTATGATGGCCATATTTTCTGACATGATTAGCCAGAATGTGGAAGTGTTCATGGATGACTTCTCAGTCTTTGGCGATTCTTTGGATGAATGCTTGCAAAATCTCGGACATGTTCTCAAGAGGTGCGTTGAAACCATTTAGTTCTCAATTGGGAGAAATTTTACTTTATGGTGCGTCAAGGCATAATTCTCGGGCACAAGGTTTCTAGTAAGGGTCTTGAGGTGGATAAGGCCAAGGTGGGGGTCATTGAGAATCTTCCCCCACCTATTTCTGTCTAGGGAATTCGCAGTTTTCTTGGTCACGCGGGTTTCCACATGCATTTCATCGAGGACTTCTCGAAAATTTCAAAGCCATTGTGGAGTTTACTAGAGAAAAATGTCCCTTTTAAATTTGATGACGAGTGCCTTGCAGCTTTTGAGACATTGAAGAAGAGTCTAATCTCGGCACCATTCATAACTGCACTTGATTGGAATGAACCTTTTGAGATGATGTGTGATGCAAGTGATTATGCAGTTGGAGCAGTTCTTGGGCAGAGGAAGAATAACATATTTCATGTGGTCTACTATGCTAGTAAGACTCTAAATGCTGCTCAACTGACTTATACTACTACGTAGAAAGAACTTTTAGCTATTGTCTAAGGTTTTGAGAAATTTAGATCTTATCTACTTGGGACTAAGGTGACAGTTTTTACGGATCACGCCGGCATTCGATATCTTGTCTCGAAGAAGGACTCTAAGCCTAGATTGATTCGATGGGTTCTTTTGCTCCAAGAATTTGAACTAGAGATCAAGGATAAAAAGGAACTGAAAATCAAGTTGTTGATCATCTCTCGCGTTTAGAGAATCCTAATGCTACTTCATTCGATAAGATATTGATAAATGAGTCTTTTCCCGACGAGCAGCTGTTTGGAGTGCAAGAAGAAGAACCGTGGTTTGCAGACATTGTGAACTACCTTGTTAGTAACATTATGCCTCCCGACCTATCTTATGCTCAAAGGAAGAAATTCCTACATAAAGTGAAGTGGTATATGTGGGATAAGCCATTTCTTTTTCGCCAAAGAGCAGACCAAATCATCAGGAGATGTATTCCTTACAGCGAAACGGGGGGGGGGGGGGGGGATCTTGCGAGATTGCCACTCAACAGCTTATGGAGGACATTATGGTGGAGAAAAGACAGCAGCTCGTATTCTTCCAGCAGGCTTCTTTTGGCCAACATTGTTTAAAGATGCTCATCAGTTCATTTTGAAATGTGATCGATGTCAACGAGTGGGTAATATGTCTAAGAAGGATGAGATGCCTCTTAATGTGCTTCTCGAGCTTGAGGTCTTTGATGTTTGGGGAATTGACTTCATGGGGCCATTTGTCTCATCTTGCAACAATCAGTATATCCCATTGGCGGTTGATTATGTGTCTAAATGGGTTGAAGTTAAGGCGTTGCCATCGAATGATGCAAAAGTGGTGCTTAATTTTCTTCACAAGCAGATATTCACAAGGTTTGGAACTCCAAGAGTCATAATCAGTGATGAGGGGTCACATTTTTGCAATCGCAAGTTTACTGCTATGATGAAAAGGTATAATGTGAATCATCGCATTGCTACGGCTTATCATCCTCAGATAAATGGTCAAGTTGAGGTATCTAACAGAGAGATCAAGCGTATTTTAGAGAAAGTAGTGTGTCCATCAAGAAACGATTGGTCTTTGAAGCTTGATGAAACTGTTTGGGTGTATAGAACAACATATAAAACTCCATTGGGAATGTCACCATTTCAGTTGGTCTATGGTAAGGGGTGTCATTTGCCCGTGGAGCTCGAGCATAAAGCTTATTGGGCTTTGAAGAAAATAAATCTGGACTTGGATGCAGCTGGTAAGAAAATGATGATTCAATTGAACGAACTTGACGAATTTCGACTTCAAGCTTATGAGAACAACAAAATGTACAAGGAGAAAGTCAAAAGGTGGCACGATCGGGGTCTAGTGCTTAAGAAATTTGTGTCAGGGCAACAAGTTCTTTTATTCAACTCTCGTCTTCGTCTTTTTATTGGAAAGTTGAAGTCAAGATGGTCAGGTCCTTTCATAATCAAAACTGTGTTTCCACATGGAGCGGTGGAAATTTTTGAGAATGACACATGCCAAGCATTTAAGGTAAATGGTCAAAGGTCGAAGCATTATGATGGTGATACGGCAACCCGCGAGGTGGTTAGTGCCATTTTATTATCCACTTGATCTCGAGATTCTATATCGAGCTAGCGACGTAAAAGAAGCGCTTCTTGGGAGGCAACCCAAGTATGTTGTACATTATAGGTAGAGGAAGCAAGAAGAAAGGAAAAAATTAGAAAAAAATTAGAAAAAGAAAAAAAATCAGGGCCAAGTATAGAAGCTGGGCGCGCCCGCACTGTTCTAGCGCGCGGCCTCGCCATTTATCCAGTAGCTGAGCGCACCCGCGCTGTCCTAGCACGCGGCCGCACTGGTTTTCCAGAAGTAGAGCGCGCCCACGCCGGGTCCCTGTTTAGAAAAAAATTAAGGCGGCAGTTTATTAAGAGAAAATCGGGATATTAATTCTAAAATTAATTTTAACCCGATTTTTACTCTTCCACACCCCATAATTCCCTCTCCTAATCAATTCCATTATTGCCACGATTCCCATAATCAATCCCACTTCTATTCCTTATCAAATTCACACCCCTCCACCTATAAATACATACACTTATATACATCCTCTCCACCAATTCACAAACTCTCAAACACATATTCTCTCTAAACACTTAAGCTTTTATTCACTCTTTTTCAATCCGATGGCACCCAAAATACAGAGAACTCAAGTTGGAAGCAACACCACCAATTTATCATCTGCTGGTGGTGTGAGGCCTAGGTTTTCTACTCCTGAGGTTATGGAGGAGTATACGAGGCTTCTCTCGAAGCCTATTGCTAAGGAGAGAGGATTTATGCCATCCGGGAAGGATGGTAAGTTGTTGGAGATGATTCTGGAGATGGGCTGGGTACCTTTTTGTGAGGCTCCCACTGTTGTGCCCATGAGTGTTGTGCGGGAGTTCTACGCTAATGCCAAGGCAGAGAAGAATGGCTTTACGGTGGTGGGGGGATGACTGTTGAGTACAATGCTGAGGCTATCAGAACAGTGATTGAGTAGCCTGCGAGGAAGGTGGGACATGGCACTTGGTATAACGACTCGTGTATTTTTATATTATTTAAATGCATAATTATGGAATTATTAAATGAATAATATAAGTGTATAGCTTCTGTCAGCTATGGATTTTATCTGTATAGGTGATTTTGGTATCCAGGATTGTTCGTGTAATTTATTTGTTAAGTATGCTGAATTGTTTTTATTTTTAAAAGTGGATTTAATGCAAATTTATTTGCATAAATAATTTAAATGTCTTTAAAATTATTTTATTGGCTTTATAATTTCAGTAATTATTTTTAGGAATTTATAAAATTGAGAAATCTATATTTTATTAATTATTTATTTTTAAATGATTTTCTGAGTGTGTTTAATGGTAAAATCCATATTTAATTATGGAAATCTTTAAAAAAATTATAAAACTTATATTTTATTAAGTACGTATTATTTTGAGAATTTTAAAATTATTTTGGGAGTTTTCGGGATTCATTTCACCCGCGCGTCTTTTCATTATTTGTTAAAAAGCGGGTATAAAATGCATTTTAGGAATTATTTTAAAATTTCAAAATTTACGTTTTTATTTACTTCGGGATATTTGTAACATTTTAAGACTATTTTTGTAATTTTCTGAGATTGTTTTATGTGCAGCTCGGTTCTTTAATTGATAAATGCGGGTATGATATGCGATTCAAAAATGATTTAAAAAATTATGAAACTTTTATTTTATTCGTATTGTATTATTCTGAGATATTTAAAATTAGTTTGGCAATTTTTTTTTGGGTTATTTTCACCCGCAAATTTATTCGTTAAAAACAAATTGCGGGACAAAACCGGGTTGCAGAAAGTTCGTACTTATCCTTATTTCCACTTGTCTGATTCTCAGAAATTTTAATTGATACCTGTCAAACTTCTGCACATTTTCTATGTGGGGCAGATTTTTTTTTAGTATAATAAAATCATAATAAAACCATCTTTCTCTTTATCCTCTTGTCTTTCTCCCTATTTCATCATCTCTCTCCCCTGTTCCCGGAGCTCCGCCGTGATTCTGATTTCCGGTTAGCCAGTGATGCCATTATTTGCTTCCAGATTGATTGTTATACATATATATACACATGTATGTATGTGTATTGTATTTGAGTTCTGTGTTGCAATTTTGGTTGTTCCCTTGTTTCTGATTGCCGCTGCCGCCTTCCCTCGCTTTTCCGGCAAAGAGAGTGTTGTGGCGCGTGGCATCTTGCTCGAGCATATGTTGCGTATGTATGTTCATTGCATGTATATTTCAGTCGAGTTTGTTGTGATTTTTTTTCTGTCTTCTGCTGCCGGTTTTCCGGCGCGGTTGCATGTTCTGTGCGTGTGCGTGCTTAACACGCGTGTATGGCATGTGTGTATCGTGCAGTGCAGTGTGTGTATTGGATTGCTGTTGGTTGTGCTAATTCGATTAATTCTGAAATTAACTGTTATTTTCCTGCAGGATGAATCCGATTAAGGTATTGTGAAATAATTTATTTGCACGGAAATAACTATTTTAATCGGTAGAATTCGCGTTAGGAATCCAAATTTAATTGGATACCCGTGGATTTTACCGCCGTCCGCGATGAATTTCGACGAGCGGACGGTGGACGGTGATGATATAATTATGAGTCCTAATATTTTAAAATAAATAATTTAGTTCGGATATTATTATAGTCAAAATAAAAAGTAATAGTATTTAAATAATTCAGTTCGGGAATTATTTGGATCGATTGGTTGCTTTCTGAATTGTGATTGGAATTATAATTGTTGGTTGGTGCTTGAATTGAATTATGAAGTTTGGGATTGTAGGATTGATTGGTTGTTGTTATGAAGTGTCGTCGATTTTGCTCGACGGGTAGTCCAATAAGCAAAGGAGACGCTACCCAAATTTCGGAAGTGTACCCTGTAAAATATCGGGAATATCAGTCAAGTGTACATAGTTATATATTTATAAATAAATGTTATGCGAACCTGCTTACATATTTTGGTATATGGTTAATAACCCTATTTTACAAAATGTACCTACGTGTCGTAATAACATATTTTATAAATTATAGTTGACAACCCTGTTTTCTAAAGCGATAAGTATATGTATTTCCGAAAATGGTTACTGAGTCGAGTGTTGAGTACATGAACCCTAGACGTCTAACGTAGGGTATTTCGGTTCTGTAGGTTCTGGTCCAAGGACTCAGGAATTGATATCGAATTAAGATAATCTAGTGATCAGTCGACTAGTGCCTCGAGGTTCCCGAGCAAAGAACCCTGAGAGTCTTGGATACTATCTTGAGATAGATTGCTGCGAAGCAGGGATGTCTTCTAGTGAGACAGTCATTTTTCCATGAGAGCCTGAACGTTCAAGTCTATCAAAATCAGTTAGAGATGGTCGTAAAGCTCTGCAAGGCAAGTACCCCTAACCATTCTTTTATGGTTCAGTGCATATGAATAGCTAAATGTTTTATTTTCGTAATGGAACATAAACGTTTTAGGTTACGTATCCCCTGTAGTTATAAAATTACTATTTTCGAATTATTTTGGGGAAAAGTAACTTCGAAAGGTACCTGTCTCAAATGAAATGATTTGCGAAACGGATTTTATATGTGTGCTGGTTAATGAAATGATTATGAAAATGAGATAGGTACAAGTGTTTTGAAAACTGGATAAAACGGTCAGATATGGGATACATTGGGGCCATAGTAGGCATATTGAGGTGGCGTAAGAGGCTAACTCGGTTGCGCGCATTATAAAACCGGTTAGTCCAGCAGGTCAGAGACCTAGCTAGTCTCTGAGTTCCGGAATCGGTAAATGGGAAGGTAGTTAGAGCCATCTGGTGTTGATAGCCTGATCAGCTGTCTTCACATATCCGCTACGTATTCGATTTGGTTTTGTGTGATTCGCGTAAGGTCATGAATAGTTGATATAGCGGATTAAAAATGAAAATGACATGCTAGAATTATTCTTTGGTATTTATACACAGCACACTATTGATGACATTGTTTTACAGAGCATGCTAGTTTTGATATCCAGTTTATACCTGTTTTACATGTTTCTAATGAGTTATGAATTATGTTCCTATAACTGCTTTACTTTAAACTGTTTTGCTTGTTATTCATATAGCGGTACTACTGAGCAAGCAATTGGTCACCCTTGCAGAATGTTTTATATATGTATTGCAGATGCCTAGGAGATTCTTCGGTGATAGTCGGGCAAAGTTCCAGTTCCTTTCGTATCAGACTCCTCTGAGATGGTTGTGTTAGACCACGGGTGGTCTGTTGAGTTGCTGTGTTAAGTTAGCTGCGTTGAGATGATTGTTGTAAGTTTAAGTTGTGTTAGCTGATTAACCTGAGTCATACTTAAACCCGGGTAGTTATGTTTTAGATTGATTTATAATTGTTATTATTGTTGTTGATGACGTCAACTCCTGACCCCGGGGTTGAGGCCGTCACAGTTGGTATCAGAGCTACAGGTTTGAGTCCCTGATTTAGGTTATGGGTAGAGTCAAAAGAGTGAAGAAGGGTTTGTAGATAGATGTAAGTCAGCAACTCAATCAGAGGAGTAAGTCTAGAAGTTCAGTCAAGAGTTTCAGAAGTGTAACCCTAACATTATCGAGGATTGACGGGAACTGCCCTAGTCTAGAGTACGTCTCCTTCGTATATGTATTATTAATAATATTCGATAGAGATTTCTAGTTTTCCCTCGACAAAATAAGTTTAATTGCGAGGATTCAGCAGTGAGCAGGCTCTTGTTGTGTCAGCGGAGAAGACGCCACCATTATTTCTAAATATCGCATTTTCTGTGTCAAGGAATGTGGTTAGTCAGAATGGGTGACCTTGGTAAGTTCGGATAGCGTGATAATAGTTTGGGGCTGTTATGATGACTAAGTTTGGTAGTGAATGTGGATCAGAATGGGAGGTGACATCTTTGAACTCTTTTATTTCTTCCTTTAATTGTATTTTATCTTCAGAGTAATTGTTTCCTATTCCATAAGTTGTTTATCTCTCTTGTGAGATAGTTGAGAACCCGAGGTAAGCTACTTAGGGTCTTGTTGATCTCCTTATAAATCAGATTCTTTCTTTTCTATTTGAATTTCTTACCTGAATATTGTTCTTTTCTTTGGTGACTTTTCGGTCGATTGGGGCAAACAATGCATATGAATTGACCATTTGTCTTTGTGACAAAAGGGTCTGGTGGGACGCCACCGAGTTATGTGTTGTGACCGTATGGTACTAAGACTGGCCATCTTATGTACTTGTATGGTTGCTCTCAGTCACACCTACAATTTCTTCTTCATTGTTTCTTCTTATTTGATTTCCTTGAGCCAAAAATTTCATTGGATGTTCTATGAAAATGAATTTATGCGATTAGATGGTTCTCGTTATTAAAAGCTAGTGAAAGCGATTGTTGAAAAGGGACGAGAGTCCTATATTAAGATATTACTTTGGAGTAATGGTAATCGTGAGAGTTCAGGACCTAATGATGGAATTATAGCTTCAGGATAAGTAAATCAATGGTTGATGGGCTACTTTCGGGTGATATGAAATCATCCTTAGAAGAAGGATTGATTGAAACATGGATGATGACGCTTAGTAGAGTCAGTGTCCCTTAAGCTTGACTCGATTTATTGGCTTGTTCTACATAGTGTGTGACTAATATATTCAGCCGACTTTTGTGGTATGTTGGAGAAATTTAGATGTTGTACTTGAATAGTGATGGGAAGTTGGTTAGTTGCTGTTATATTGAGGAACCGTGCTACGGTATTTAGTTTCTTGGTACTTTAGATTTCTTGAACTGTTGTTGATTCTGTTACTGTTATTGTTGCTAATGTTGCTAATCTAAATTTCTTTTATAAATGGACCCCGATACTAAAGACATGGGTACTGTGATTGGGCAGCATTTTCCTGATACAGGTGCACCGTTTAAACGGTGTTACCTTTTGTCAAATATTTTTGTTATTGAATAAACTCATTTATATTTGAGGAAGATGCCACCCAAGAAAGCTACCTAGTCTAAAGGAAATAGTAGTAGTTTTACGGAGGGTCCAGCTATAATTGAAATTCTATACTTGTTGCGCCAGCAACAACAACAACAGTTACAGTTAATCCAACAGGTTCAGCAACAGCAACTACTGTTGCAGCAGCAATATCAAGGAGTGAACCAAAATGCAAGTTTCAAATCCTTTCAGAATGTTAACCCTCCTGAGTTTAAAGGTGAACCTAATCCAGTAGCTGCTGGAGCATGGTTAAAAGAGATGCAGAAAGCTTTTAATCTTATTCAAATAAGTGAGAATCTTAAGACTGATTACGCGAGCTATTTCTTGAAAAATGAAGCAAATTACTGGTGGGAGTCAACCAAAGCGTTAGAAGGAGAAGGCCCTGTTCCATGGGCTAGGGTTACTGAGTTATTTTTGGAAAAGTATTTTCCTGACTGTGTGAGGAACCAAATGGAATTTAAGTTTCTAGAACTGAAGCAAGGTGACAGAAGTGTAGCTGAGTATGAGGCTAAGTGCACAGAGTTGGCTACATTTGTACCAGATTATGTGTGCTCTGAAGCTCAAAAGGCAAGGAGGTTTCAACAAGGATTGAAGCCGGAAATTCGTAGTGGAGTGGTGGCATTGCAACTCAAGACGTATCCTTCCGTAGTTCAGGCCGCCTTAGTAATTGAATTTGATCAGAAGTTTGCCGCTAGAGAACGAGAAGATAAGAAGGGAAAGATTGATGATATGGAAGAAGCATCATGTCAAGAAGGATCCAGTCAGAATTCTAATAAAAAGGTCGGAAGGAGTAAGAATAAAGAATTTAGAGAGAAAAGTATTTCTTTAAATAAAATTAGTAAAACCTCAGCTAGCTCTACTCAAGACAATTCGGTTAAATCACCTATATCGGAGTGTAATCAATGCGGTAAGAAACATGGTGGGAGATGTAAAGCAAATACTGAATGTTTTAGGTGTAGTCAGAAGGGACATTATGCGTCCGAATGTAAGGTGGAAAATCCAGGAGTCGTTTGTTATAACTGTCGCAAGGTAGCGCATGTTGCCAAGAATTGTAGAAGTACTTCCCGAGATAGCATGGGAGGTAGTGCATCAAAAGGTTTGACGTCCAGTACAGCCAAGGCTAAGACTTGTACTGTGGTTAAAAGTGTAGCTGTTCAAGACCCTGATAAGGAACCAGGACAATAATTGATTACCGGAAGAAGCAAACGATAATATCCACGGAAGCTAATATTAGGATAAGTATTCAAAGACATAAGCAAGAAGAGAAGGTGTAACTAGTACATGTAAGGGATATTGAGAAGGAAACTTCTGAATTGGGAGATGAAAGAATAATGAGACAAGGTGTATTCTGTGTTGTGTACCAATGTGATTTATAGGAAAGAAGGATGGATGTATGAAGTTACATGATGTTTATCAGAAGTTAGAAAAGTCGACGAATAAGAATAAGTAACCCTGCATAGAATGGGTTATGAGTGCTGTAAGTTTTGGTAATAATAGACGGAGTAACGAGTGTATTAATTATCTATAAGAAAATAAGAAATATGGTATATCAGGAGTGCTTGCATGTTATAATCGTATTTATTGATAACATCCTCGCCCATCTAAGGGCTAAGGAAGGTCAAGTTGAAAGCCTAAAGAAGTGTTTACGAAAGGTTGAGAAGTAGGAATTGTATACTAAGCTTCAAAAGTATAAGAACTTGATTAAAATTGATTATGAGCTATGGTTGTTTAAGTGACTACCTACCAGGAAGGGTTCATTCAGGGATAGATGTCTTGAGTAGAAAAGAAAATTGAATATTATTAAGATCATTGAAGAGTTGACAGAAGAATGGAGGAAGTGAGAAATTGAAGATTTAAGTACTTGGAGATAGTGGAGAATAGTTATATGAGATCACTTTTTAGTCAGAGGGAATGGAAGGAATCAAGAAATGTTAAGAATAAGCTATGAATCAAGAATAGGAAACTGTGGGAATTGAAGTTGAGTATCTAAAGGTGGTAAGAAGTTAATATATAAGATTATTTCCCAATCTTAACTGATGAAAATGAGTAAGAAGTGATCGGATGTTGGAAGTTAACTTAAAAATCAGTATTACCTATTACCCTTAGACAGAGGATCAAAGTAAGAGATGATTTAGACAATATAAGAGATGTGGAGAGTATGTATATGATGGGATTAAAATGTGACCCGCGATAATCACCTACCATGGATTGAGTTTCTATGATAATAGTTATCATGTTAGTAATAGAATGCTACCTTGTGAAGCCTTGTATGGCCATAAGCGTGGGTCCTCACTCTAGTGAGAAAAAGTGGAAGTAGAGATATTACTAAATCCTGAATTAGCTCAGTACCTTAAGAGTGTAGTGGAGTTGATTCGGAAGAGAGTTGAAACCACTCGGAATAGATAAAAAAAGAAAGTGGATTTTTATCGAAGCAATATGAATAGATAGAATGAGGATCGGGGTATAGATAAAAGTTTTACCCTGACAGAGATTGGGTAAGTTGAACAGAAGGGACAAGTTGAGTCCTCAATATAGTAAGTCATTCGCAGTATTGGTAAATATAAGTATAGTTGCCATAAGTGGACGTGGCTGCTGCAGTTGCACTATATATATATATATAATGTGTCTTGCATATCAATATTAAGATGATATATATCTGATTCAGAATCAAGCCATTAAATAAAAGCCAATGGGCTCTCATCCAATTATATTCAGCGTGGAATAATCGATCCAAATCCTAGATCGTAAAGAGTGAGTCCTCCGTAATGAATTTATGTCTATACCGAGTATGCGATGAATAAATCCCCGAGTAGAAAATTCTACCTGGAAGTTAGAGTCAGATATGTTTGACAAATATCCTCACTTGTATAGTTAAATCAAATTCTGAGGACAGAATCTTTTTAAGGGGGGAAGGATATAACGAGTCGTGTATTTTTATATTATTTAAATGCATAATTATGGAATTATTAAATGAATAATATAAGTGTATAGCTTCTGTCAGCTATGGATTTTATCTGTATAGGTGATTTTGGTATCCAGGATTGTTCGTGTAATTTATTTGTTAAGTATGCTGAATTATTTTCATTTTTGAAAGTGGATTTAATGCAAATTTATTTGCATAAATAATTTAAATGTCTTTAAAATTATTTATTGGCTTTATAATTTCAATAATTATTTTTAGGAATTTATAAAATTGAGAAATCAATATTTCATTAATTATTTATTTTTTAATGATTTTTTGAGTGTGTTTAATGGTAAAATCCATATTTAATTATGGAAATCTTCAAAAAAATTATGAAACTTATATTTTATTAAGTACATATTATTTTGAGAATTTTAAAATTATTTTGGGAGTTTTCGGGATTCGTTTCACCCGCGCATCGTTTCATTATTTATTGAAAAGCGGGTATAAAGTGCATTTTAGAAATTGTTTTAAAATTTTGAAATTTATGTTTTTATTTACTTCAGGATATTTGTAACATTTTAAGACTATTTTTGTAATTTTCTGAGATTGTTTTATGTGCAGCTCGGTTTGTTAATTGATAAATGCGGGTATGATGTGCGATTCAAAAATGATTTAAAAAATTATGAAACTTTTATTTTATTCGTATTGTATTATTCTGAGATATTTAAAATTAGTTTGGAAACTTTTTTCGGGTTATTTTCACCCGCAAATTTATTCGTTAAAAATAAATTGCGGGACAAAACCAAGTTGCAGAAAGTTCGTTCTTATCCTCATTTCCACGTGTCTGATTCTCAGAAATTTTAATTGATACGTGTCAAACTTCTGCACATTTTCTATGTGTGGCAGATTTTTTTTTAGTATAATAAAATCATAATAAAACCATCTTTCTCTTTATCCTCTTGTCTTTCTCCCTATTTCAACCTCTCTCTCCCCTGTTCCCGGAGCTCCGCCGTGGTTCTGATTTCCTATTAGCCAGTGATGCCATTATTTGCTTCCAGATTGATTGTTATATATATATATACATGTGTGTGTATGTGTATTGTGTTTGAGTTCTGTGTTGCGATTTTGGTTGTTCCCTTATTTCCGATTGCCGCTGCCGCCTTCCCTCGCTTTTCCGGCAAGGAGAGTGTTGTGGCGCGTGGCATCTTGCTCGAGCATATGTTGCGTATGTATGTTCGTTGCATGTATATTTCAGTCGAGCTTGTTATGGTTTTTTTTCTGTCTTCTGGGTTGCTGCCGGTTTTCCGGCGCGGTGGCCTGTTTTGTGCGTGTGCGTGCTTAACACGCGTGTATGGCATGTGTGTATCGTGCAGTGCTGTGTGTGTATTGGATTTCTGTTGGTTGTGCTAATTTGATTAATTCTGAAATTAACTGTTATTTTCCTGCAGGATGAATTTGATTAAGGTTTTGTAAAATAATTTATTTGCACGGAAATAACTATTTTAATCGGTGGAATTCGCGTTAGGAATCCGAATTTAATCAGATACCCGTGGATTTTACCGCCGTCCGCGATGAATTTCGACGAGAGGACGGTGGACGGTGGTGATATAATTCTGAGTCCTAATATTTTAAAATAAATAATTTAGTTTGTATATTATTATAGTCAAAATAAAAAGTAATAGTATTTAAATAATTCAGTTCGGGAATTATTTGGATCGATTGGTTGCTTGCTGAATTGTGATTGGAATTGTAATTGTTGGTTGGTGCTTGAATTGAATTGTGAAGTTCGGGATTGTAGGAATTATTGGTTGTTGTTATGAAGTGTCGTCGATTTTGCTCGACGGGTAGTCCAATAAGCAAAGGAGACACTGCCCAAATTTCAGAAGCGTACCCTGTAAAATATCGGGAATATCAGTCAAGTGTACATAGTTATATATTTATAAATAAATGTTATGTGAACCTGCTTTCATATTATGGTATATGGTTAATAAACCTATTTTACAAAATATACCTACGTGTCGTAAGAACATATTTTATAAATTATAGTTGACAACCCTGTTTTTTAAAGCGACAAGTATATGTGTTTCCGAAAATGGTTATTGAGTCGAGTGTTGAGTACATGAACCCTGATTGTTGTATGTATTATAATAGTACTTATAAGTACGAGTCGGGAATTGATATCGATTGGGTAGATTTGTTATTGAGGATATGTCAAGCATACCTAGACATCCAACGTAGGGTAATTCGGTTCTGTAGGTTCTGGTCCAAGGACTCATGAATTGATATCGAATTAAGATAATCTAGTGATCAGTCGACTAGTGCCTCGAGGTTCCCGAGCAAAGAACCCTGAGAGTCTTGGATACTATCTTGAGATAGATTGCTACGAAGCAGGGTTGTCTTCTAGTGAGACAGTCATTTTTCCATGAGAGCCTGAACGTTCAAGTCTATCAAAATCAGTTAGAGATGGTCGTAAAGCTCTGCAAGGCAAGTACCCCTGACCATTCTTTTATGGTTCAGTGCATATGAATAGCTAAATGTTTTATTTTCGTAATGGAACAGAAATGTTTTAGGTTACGTATTCCCTGTAGTTATAAAATTACTGTTTTTGAATTGTTTTGGGGAAAAGTAACTTTGAAAGGTACCTGTCTCAAATGAAATGATTTACGAAACGGATTTTATATGTGTGCTGATTAATTAAATGATTTTGAAAATGAGATAGGTACAAGTGTTTTGAAAACTGGATAAAACGGTCAGATATGGGATACATTGGGGCCAGAGTAGGCATATTAAGGTGGCGTAAGAGGCTAACTCGGTTGCGCGCATTATAAAACCGATTAGTCCAGCAGGTCAGAGACCTAGCTAGTCTCTGAGTTCCGGAACAGGTAAATGGGATGGCAGTTAGAGCCATCTGGTATTGATAGCCTGATCAGCTGTCTTCACATATCAGCTACGTATCTGATTTGGTTTTGTGTGATTCCCGTAAGGGCATGAGTAGTTGATATAGCGGATTTAGAAATGAAAATGGCATGCTAGAATTATTCTTTGGTATTTATACACAGCACACTATTGATGACATTGTTTTACAGAGCATGCTAGTTTTGATATCCAGTTTATACCTGTTTTACATGTTTCTAATAAGTTATGAATTCTGTTCCTATAACTGCTTTACTTTAAACTGTTTTGCTTATTATTCATATAGCGGTACTGCTGAGCAAGCAATTGCTCACCCTTGCAGAATGTTTTATATATGTATTGCAGATGCCTAGGAGATTCTTCCGTGATAGTCGAGTAAAGTTCCAGTTCCTTTCGTGTCAGACTCCTCTGAGATGGTTGTGCTAGACCACGGGTGTTCTGTTGAGTTTCTGTGTTAAGTTAGCTGCGTTGAGATGATTGTTGTAAGTTTAAGTTGTGTTAGCTGATTAACCCGAGTCATACTTAAACCTAGAAAAGGTCTTGGTAAAGGGGTCGTAGTTATGTTTTAGATTGATTTATAATTGTTATTATTGTTGATGATGACTTCAACTCCTGACCCCGGGGTTGAGGCCGTCACACTTGGAACATTAAGACTCTGGAGGACTTTAACTTGGATCTGATCGATGCTACTCTATGTGTGCCTGAGACTCATTGGAAGTTCAAGAGGGGCACTACTGATTACTCCATGTTCCCTGCTTCATGCATTAACAGGTTTACACGAGCTTGGAACTCGTTTATTTGTGCTAACATCATGCCATCTTCGCATGTGCATGAGATTACAGTGGAGTGTGCTCGTCTGCTATGTGGTATTCTTCAGGGAGATTACATTGATATGGGGATGGTTATCCACCAGGGGATCTTGAGATTTTTTAGGGGTGGTACTACAGGAGCTATTCCTTATGCGTCCATTATGACGAAGTTGTGCGTGGCGGTTGGTGTTCATTGGCAGTTCTACGCTGCACAACATGGTTGAGTGGTATGGCGGCAAGCCCGATCCTAAGAGGTTTGGTTATTCTTATGATCATCTACCAGGAGGACGTCTAGCCCCTCAGTCATATGCCGGTGGTACACAGCAGGCTAGTAAGGCAGCTTGGAGAGCCGAGTTGGGCGAGGAGTCAGGTCCATCACAGCAGCAGCGGGAGGAGGCAGCAGAAGCAGATATGGGAGTTGGTTTGAGTTTGACGCAGTATAGGTGTCTTGCACGGAGGATGGATTTGATGCACGATATCCACAGTCGGTTTGCACGTGATCTCACCCAGGCACTTGGGACTGCATTTGAGAGCTACGGGAGTTGACATCCAATGGCCAGTCTTTGGTGAGGATTCCGTGTATCCACCTCCGGACACACCTGACACTCCACCCGTTGAGGGTGATGATTCTGATTCTGAGTAGGTATGCCTGATTCCTTACTATTACCTTCACCGAGGACAGTGAATATTTTAAGTTTGGGGTAGTAGTTGAAGGAATATGTTTGTGTGAGTCTCATATAGTTTGCATGTTCATGATAGTTTAATTCATATAGTTGTATATATTTTTCCATGTAGTGTTTTTTATTATTTTTGGTAGTTTTTATGATAATTTGTTCATGTAGTTTCATGCATTTGCATTATATTATGATTCCCTTAGATAATTTTTCCGATTTATTGGTGATATTGATGCTAGTGTAGTGATGTCGTATTTAGTGATGTTGAGCCATATTGGATTGATTTGCATGCTAGAGACACTTGTATTTCACTAAGTCTTATAGGTTGCTAGAGCGCTATATCATAGTCATGATTTGTTGGTTCGTCGTGGTTTAATCGCTTGTTTATATTTAGAATATAGGATATTCTCTTAATAATAAAAGATATGGATATTTAAAAATTGGAGGAAATTGGATTTTAATGCTAGTTGTGTGGCTAGGTGTCAAATGGCTAGTAGCTGGCTCATATTTTTATGAGTAGTCTAGGGTTGAATGAGATGGAGCGAAACACACTCATTCAGAAATTAAAAAAAAGAGAAAAAAAAAAGAAAAAAAGAAGAAGAATAAGTGTTATGTATAATTGATCACGAGTGGGCTCTTTAGTACTCGAGTTATTAAGTTCTTAGGGGACTTTGTGCCTAGTGACCTAAGGCTTCTACAGTCTGGGATCCGCTAACCTAACACTCACTACATGGGTACTATTGTATAAGTCTTTTGTGGACCTAACTCATTGCACGATCAAATAAGCATATGTGTTTTGTTTTGTATGAATAAAAGCATGAATCCATGATTAACTCTGATATAAGAATTGAAGTGTTATAAGTTATTTTGAGTCTAGCTTTTATTCTGTTTATAAACCTGCGATTGTCTTGATGAGTTGTGAGTTATGGTTGTCGATCTAGTTGTGATAGTACATTTGTAAGCATTTGCACACATGCACGTCTCTGGTATGTAAATTGATTTATGAGATTTAACGGATTTTTATGCGAATAATTGCATTTGCTGAGGTGTTGCTAGTTTATTGGTTTAGTTATTCTTTGGGGATCATTGCATTCATATTAGTTGAATTCATGCATTTTTATTTCTTGTTCTTTGAGTCTGTTTATGCTTCAGGACAAGCATCGATTCAAGTTTGGGGGTGTGTTAAGTGGCATTTATGACACTTATTTATACTCTAATAAGCTTTGAGTTGGTGTATTTGTATTCAAGTTATTTGTGTTTTAACGTGTTTTCAAGTGTTTTTGCATTTCAGGCATTACTTTGTGAATCAGGTAAATTAGCATTGTTTTGATGCTAATATGGTGTTTAGGATGTGTTGGAATAAAAACTCGAAGGACTGGCTCGAAGCTTCTAGGAATAAAAAAAAAAAGAAAATAAATTTTTTTCGCAGAAGGTCGGCGCGCCTGTTAGGGCGAAATCACGTGCTAATAATACACGCAAGTATACGCGTTCGCAAGTAATATAGAATACTTTCTAGTTCATTCTCACAGAGACTCAAACTAATTATGTTCAATTAAACTCACTCACCAATGTATGATTACTTCTCAATGTTAAGACAATAACACTTAGATTTGATTAACTAATTATTAACTACAATTAACTACTAGAATTAAGCACTTAATTAACACTTAGAATTAACAATATTAAAATACTCATGAGATCACAAGTTCATTACTACTTCCTTCAATAGTCATTGTTATTACCCTTAGCATTCAACAATGATGATATTAATCGAATAACACGAAACTGATAAAAACCAACTTTCATTGTACTAATACCATTCTACCAAACATCCACAATTAAGATAGAAGTTGAATAGGCATCAATTATGTTGAGTCCCTATATGTCTACAGAAATTGACAACATAACGATTTAAGAACAAGTTATTCCTTTTGATTACACAGGGCGAATAAAATGGTTAGAGTTACCCACTAATCATGCATACTCGTACATGAACCTATGCTAGCATGGCAAGTTCTAAATCTCAAGATCCACCGTCGCTTCACAAGAGATTAACACCCTATCTTATATGTTCGCGACGCACATAAGATGAATAAGCACAACCAATACTATATATCATACAATCGTCACACACTAAGGTATTAAACAACTAACTAAAGATTTCCATAGTAAATCCGTTACGACCCCATGATCACGATTAGCCCATGTTAGCACTCATCGTCATCATGGGTTTATATGAAAACATGATAAATAAACACAAGAGAATAATAACTAAACTAATTATATTAAACCAGAGTACGTCACAAGAGTAATTAGGTTCAAAGCAAGAAAACTAGCATCCAACGTTACAATGAAATAAAGAATCACAAGAAAATATGCTTCCTCTTCGTTGCGGTGTGCTAAAACAGTCTTCTTCCTTATCTCCTTCGCTCTTTGATTAATACTACAATCCAACCTCGTGAAACATCTCTGAAATCTACTTATATAGGAGTCCCATAAAATCCAGATAGCTCAGAAGTTGGAAGCCAAACAGAAATAGGAGTCTAAAATAATTATTCTGAATTACGACCCTGCGCGGCCGCTCAGCATAACTGAGTGGGCGACCAGCTTCCTGCGTGACCGCTCAGCATAGCTGAGAGGGTGCTCAGACCCTTTCTGGAAAAATGATCTGTTTTGCTCCGTTTTTTCGCTGCAATCTGCTCCTATCTTCCCACTTGCAATGCTAAACACATGCCAAGGCTTATTATTGATGAATTCTCTCCCGAAATGCAACTAATACCCTGAAATGCACAAACACTAGAAGAACGCATCAAATACACAAAATACTTGATTTCAAGACACCAATTTAAGCTATTATAAGACGTTCTAAGTGGTATAAAATGCCACTTATCACACCCCCAAACTTAAATCGATACTTGTCCTCAAGCGTCACAGACTCAAAAACAAAATAAAAACATGCATGAATGCAATCTATATGAAATGCAGCGATCCCCCTTACTACGACCAAACCAACCAACTTACGACATCTCAACAAATGCAATTAGGCGAATAAAGATCAATTGAATCATACAAACTAACATACAACCAGAAACGTGGTGTGTGCAAATGCTTAACAGAGATGCTTCGAAACTAGATCAATTATCATGACTCAACTATCCTCAAGGCAATCGCATGATTATACGAAGAATAAAAATTCTAGGCACAAAGTGACTTATAACACTTCAAGAATCCTGGAGCTTGCTACGGAATCATGCTTTTATTCAAATGCTTATTTGACCGTGCGATGAGTGAGGTCCACAAAAGACTTATACAATGGTATCCATGTAACGAGCGTTAGGTTAGCGGATCCCAGACTATAAAAGCCTTAGGTCACTAGGCACAAAATCCCCCAAGAACTTAATAACTCGAATACCAAAGAGCCCACTCTTGATCAATTATACATTAACTCTTTATTTTTTTTCTTTTTTTTCTCTTTTTTTTTCTTTTTTTTTCATTTCAAAATTTCTGAGCAAGTGCGTTTCGCTCCATCTTGCTCAACCCTAGACTACTCGCATAAACATACGAGCCGGCTACTACCCATTTGACGCCTAGCCACAATTAGTAATGAATTCCATTTTTCACTCCATTTTTTTTTCTTTTCATTCCTTTTATCACTAAGAACCTATTAAAAAATTCTAAGCATAATAAATAGATTAACCTCGGAAATCATTAAACCATAACAACAATCTAGTCCTTAAGCATTCTCTAAGACTTAGTGAAATTACAAGTGTTTCTAGCATGCATATCACCCTATCTGACTCAACATCACTTCAACGCTATCACTACACTCGCATCAACATCACAAATCACTTGGTAAATCAGCGCAAAAGGGATCATTGTAAATGTATGAGCTACATGACATGATAGACAAATAAAGCTAAAAATAATAATAAAAAAAAAACTATATGGCAAAAATTATGCAACTATATGAACTAAACTATCATGAACATGCAACTATATGACACACACACAAAATATTCCTTAATTACCATCCCCAAACTTAAAATCTTCACTATCCCCAGTGAAGGTAGTAGAAAGGAACACAGGGTATACCTACTCGGAGAGATCATCATCATCACCCTCAGAGGGTGGTGTATTAGGAGGCGGATATGCAGAGTCCTCACCAAAAACTGGCCACTGGATGTCAGCTCCAAGGCCTCGAAAAGCAGTCCCTAGTGTAAGGGTGAGCTCCTGAGCAAACCTGCTCTGTGTCTCGTACATAGCATCCATCCTCCACGAAATCCTCCTATAATGGGCATCAGCCATCCCAGCACCCTCCTGAGCTCTAGAAGAACCAGCCTCATCTCGCCTTGGCCTCGCCATGGTAGCACCTCGTGCTAGACGTCCTCCTGGAAGACGATAACCCAGCCCATGCTCCTCGAGCTCACCACCGGTCCACTCCTGCATCGCATGCAGAGTCCCGGAATCAATAGGAGCGGCCGACAACTGCAACTGCTCATGAGACGGCCACTGAACTCCCACAGCTCGGCAAAGCTTGGTAACCGTAGATGCATAAGGGATGTTCATGTGCTTAGCTCCCCTTAAAAACTTCAGAATTCCTTGGTAGATGAACTCACCAAGGTCCACATAGTACTCCTCATTCAAAATTCCCCACAACAACTGTGCTCTCTCAACTGTGACCTCATGTGCATGCGAAGTAGGCAAAATATTAGCACAAATAAAAGCATTCCATGCACGGGCATACCTATTCATGACGATCACCGAAAAGTGGCGATACTAATTAGTTCCAATCTTGAAGGTCCATACTGTGCCCGGCCAACAGAGAGTAGCATAAATCAAATCCAAGTCAAAATCCTCAGCAGTCTTCTCATTCCAGTTCTCCTCCGTGGACTTCCTCTATCTCTGCCCAATCACACAACGAATCGCCGCAGGGTGATAATCCACCGTCATCCCCCGGACCACAGAATACCCATTCTTCTTAGCTTTCGCGTTCGCATAGAACTCGTGAACCATGCTCATCCGAACTGCTTCAGGAGACTCACAAAAAGCAATCCACCCCTTCTCCGCAATCGTAGGCAACAACTCACCATCCCTCCCCGATGGTAAGAATCCCCTCTCCTTCAAAATTGGCTTCCCCAGAAGCCTAGTGTACTCCTCCTCAGCAGCCCTATCATTCAAATGAGGCCTCGCAGTAGTACCCCACGAGGAATCAGCAGTAGGGACACTGCTGCTGCTATCGATAGTCCTTGCTCTCTTGGGTGCCATCGAAACTGAGTAAAAGTGTTTGAGAATTATGTTTTTGGGTTTGGAAGAGAGTTTAAGGTTTGAAAGTGTATGGGGGATATATAGGATGGGTGTATGTATATATAGGGTAGGGATTAGGGTAGAATTTGATTAGGAGTGGGTTTGAGGGTTAAAATCATGGGATAATGGGGAAATAGGTCGTGGGTTTATGGTTTGTATTTTTTTTCTGATTTTTTTTTATTGAACTTAAAAAAAAATTCTTCCAGTCGGCCCCTGAGCGGTCGCTCAGCAGAGCTGAGCGGGCGCTCAGCTTGCTGAGCGGTCACTCAGCGGGCGCTCAGGGGGCTTATGGATTTTTTTTCCAGGCTCCATTTTTCTGATTTTTTTTGTGGTTTTGGATAGGTTATTAACTTCTAAGGGTTCCTGTAACAACAAATCATGGGTTGCCTCCCACGAAGTGCTTCTTTTTCGTCATTAGCTTGACGTTGCGTACCTTCCTCAAGTTGACAATAAAATGGCACTAACCACTTCCTGGTTTGCCGTGTCTACATAGTAGTGCTTCAAACGCTGACCATTAACCTTGAATGTTTGGTCCGGATCATTCTCAAAAATCTCCACCGCTCCATGTGGAAACACAGTTTTAACAATAAAAGGTCCCGACCACCTTGATTTCAACTTCCCAGGAAAAAGTCGGAGATAAGAGTTGAATAAGAGAACTTGTTGCCCCGACACGAATAACTTAGGATGTAGCTTCCTATCGTGCCACCTCTTCACTTTTTCCTTGTACATTTTGTTGTTCTCGTACGCTTGGAGTCGAAATTCATCATGTTCATTAAGCTGAAGCATTCGCTTCTTTCCAGCTACATCTAGATCTAGGTTCAACTTCTTCAATGCCCAATAGACCTTATGCTCAAGCTCCGCAGGTAAATGACATCCCTTACCATACACAAGTTGAAACGGGGACATCCCAAGTGGAGTCTTATATGCTGTTCTGTAAGCCCAAACAGCTGCATCGAGCTTTAAAGACCAATCATTCCTTGACGGACAAACAACCTTCTCTAAAATGCGCTTGATCTCTCTGTTAGACACTTCCGCTTGGCGGTAGCAACTCGATGATTCACATTATAGTGCTGCATCATAGAAGTGAACTTACGGTTGCAGAAATGCGAACCCTTCATCACTTATGATTACTCGTGGCATTCCAAACCTTGTGAAAATCTGCTTATGAAGAAAATTCAACACTGCCTTTGCATCATTTGTCGGTAGAGCTTTGACTTCTACCCATTTTGAAACAAAATCGACTGCCAGCAAGATGTACTGATTGTTGCAGGGTGAGACAAAAGGCCCCATAAAATCGATTCCCCAAACATCAAAGACCTCGACTTCAAGCATCAAATTTTAACGGCATCTCATCCTTTCTCGTAAGATTTCCCAATCTTTGGCAACGATCACACCTTAAAACAAACTGATGAGCATCCTTAAACAAAGTAGGCCAGAAAAATCCTGCTTGCAGAATACGAGCTGCCGTCTTTTCACCACCAAACTATCCACCATAAACTGTGGAGTGGCAGTCTCGTAATATCCCCTCGGTCTCACAGAATGGGATACATCTCCTGATGATCTGGTCAGCTCCCTGTCTAAACAAATACGGTTCATCCCACATATACCACTTCACCTCATGCAGAAACTTCTTCTTTTGAGCTGTGGTCAAATTAGGAGGCATTATATTGCTGACAAGATAATTCACAATATCTGCGAACCATTGCTCTTCCTCCTGAACTGCGAACAACTGCTCATCCGGAAAAGATTCGCTGATCAATGTCTTATCATGTGAAGTAGACTCGGGATTCTCCAATCTAGAGATATGGTCAGCTACTTGGTTCTCAGTACCTTTTCGATCCTTGATCTCTAACTCAAATTCCTGTAGCAAGAGCACCCAACGAATGAGTCTCGGCTTCGAATCCTTCTTGGAAACCAAATAGCAAATGGCCACATGATTAGTGAATACTGTCACTTTTATCCCAAGCAGATTAGATCGAAATTTTTTGAAACCAAAGACTATAGCCAAGAGCTCCTTCTCAGTAGTGGTGTAGTTCATTTGGGCCCCATTTAAGGTCTTGCTAGCTTAGTAGACCACATGAAAGAGATTATTCTTGCACTGCCCAAGAACTGCGCCCACCCCATAATCACTCGCATCACACATCATCTCAAAAGGCTCTGTCCAATCAGGTGCTGTAATAACTGGTGCAGTGATCAAACTCTTTTTAAGAGTCTCGAATGCCGTTAAGCATACATCATCAAATTTGAAAGGCACATCCTTCTTAAGCAAGTTGCACAATGGCTTAGATATCTTCGAAAAGTCCTTGATGAAACGCCGATAAAAACCCGCATGACCAAGAAAACTACGGATTCCTTTCATCGAAATAGGTGGTGGAAGATTTTCAATGACTCCCACCTTGGCTTTGTCTACCTCAAGACCCTTGCTAGAGACTTTATGCCCAAGAATAATGCCTTCACGCACCATAAAATGACATTTTTCCCAATTGAGCACCAAATTAGTTTCCACACACCTTTTGAGCACTGCACGAATATTATTCAAATATTCATTATACGAATGTCCAAAGACGTAGAAGTCATCCATGAACACCTCGACATTATTTCCAATCATGTCAGAGAATATAGCCATCATATATCTCTGAAAAGTGGCCGGTGTGCCACATAACCCAAACGAAACTCTGCGAAAAGCAAACGTGCCAAATGGACAAGTGAATGTAGTCTTTTCTTGATCTTCTGGTGCAATACAAATCTGATTATACCCTAAATAGCCATCCAGAAGACAATAATACTCATGACCGGCCAACCTGTCAAGCATCTGATCACTAAACGGAAGCGGGAAGTGATCCTTCCTTGTGGCCTTGTTCAACTTTCTGTAATCCATGCATACTCTCCATCCTGTGACTGTTCGAGTGGGGATGAGCTCGTTCTTTTCATTTGCTACCACAGTGATACCTCCTTTCTTAGGTACACATTGTACGGGGCTCACCCAAGAACTGTCAGAAATATGATAAATGATTCCTGCATCAAGCCACTTCAGAATTTCTTTCTTCACCACCTCTTTCATGATAGGATTAAGTCTGCGCTGTTGCTCAACAGTTGGCTTACTACCCTCCTCTAGCAGAATCTTATGCATGCAATATGAAAGGCTGATCCCTTTAATGCTGCGATGGTCCATCCAATAGCCGATTTGAATTCTCTCAAGATCCATAAGAGCTTGTCCTCCTCACTCAAGTGTGCAGGCAATGGCTTAAGCTCCAAGGTAGGTGCTTCCTCAATTGATGGTTTGAGCTTTCCTTCAGCATTTTTGAGGTCAGAAGTACCAAGAGATTCAAACGGCATGTCTAGCTTTCGCCTCCAGGGAGAAGCATTAAGATATTGTAGTTGCTCATTATCATCCTCATCATCACTGTCAAAATCCCCCTCTAAGGCCTTCTCTAATGCATCAGACATTAGCATATGATCGAGTTCTAAAGTAACCGCAGAATCAATCAAATCCACTTTTAGCACTCCTCGTCTTCTGTAGGGAATTTAATTGGTTTGAACATATTGAATGTCACATCCTGATCCTGCACCCGCATTATAAGTTCACCTTTCTGCACATTTATCAAGGTACGGCCAGTAGCCAAGAAAGGTCTTCCTAAGATTATGGGAATCTTCTTATCTTCCTCGAAATCCAGAATAACAAAGTCTGCAGGAAAGAAGAGCTTATCCACCTTTACTAGCACATCCTCCACTATGCCTCTTGGGTAAGTAATAGAACGATCAGCCAATTGTAGAGACATGTATGTGGGCTTTGGATCAGGAAAGTTTAACTTTTTGAAAATCAACAACGGCATCAGATTGATGCTTGCTCCCAAATCGCAAAGGCACTTGTCAAAAGACAACTTGCCAATGGTGCAAGGAATGGTGAAGCTACCCGGATCTTTAAGCTTTGGAGGTAACTTTTGCTGCAGCACAGCACTGCATTCTTCCGTTAGAGCAACAGTCTCAAGGTCATCCAGTTTCACCTTCCTGGAAAGAATACTCTTCATAAATCTCACATAACTAGGCATTTGCTCCAGAGCCTCCGCGAAAGGTATATTGATGTGAAGTTTCTTGAACACCTCCAGAAACTTACCGAACTGCTTATCCAGCTTTTGTTGTTGCAATCTCTTAGGGAAAGGTGGTGGAGGATAGAGCTGTTTCTCCCCTGTATTACCCTCAGGCAGAGTGTGTTCAACAGTAGTCTTCCTTGGTTCCTCCGCTTTCTCCTTTTGCTTAGCTTCTTCATTACCAACTTTAGCTTCTCCTTCTTTTACTTTTTCAGCATCAACGACTTTTCCAGACCTTAAGGTAATAGCCTTGACTTCCTCTTTAGCTTCCTTCCTGCCTGGCACTTCAGTGTCACTGGGAAGTGTGCCAGGTTGACGATTGAGCACTGCATTGGCTATTTGACCAATTTGATTTTCCAAGGTCTTGATCGACACCGCCTGACTCTTGCACAACAACTTAAGTTCCTCAAAATCAGCACTAGTGGGTGCAGCCGCACCTCCCTATTGAGGATATGATTGCCTTTGAGCATACTATTGCGGTTGCTGGAATCCAGGTGGATTGAACTGTTTACTGACGCCTTGCTGATATGGTTGCTGAATAGCATTCTGATTATTACCCCAGCTGAAATTTGGATGATTTCTGTTGTTAGGATGATAAGTAACTGGCACAGGCTGCTGTTATCGCTGATAATTATTCACATACTGAACAGATTCGTTAACAAGAGAACACTGATCCGTAGCATGAGAACCTGCACAAAGCTCACAGACCATAGCTATCTGATTGACCCCATAGGTGGCTAGAGAATCGACCTTCATAGACAGCGCTTGGAGCTGCGCTGCAATAGCTGTGGCTGCATCGACTTCCAGAATACCTGCTACCTTCCCAGGCATCATCCTTTGAGTTGGTTTTTGATGTTCATTTGCATCCATAGTCACAATAAGATTATAAGCTTCAGTATAGCTCTTAACCCACAAGGCACCTCCAGCTGCTGCATCGAGCATGGGCCGAGATTGGGCCCCCAAACCATTATAGAAACCAGTGATCACCATCCAATCGGGCATTCCATGATGTGGACACTTTCTCAACATCTCCTTGTAGCGCTCCCAAGCTTCGCTCATAGATTCTGTAGGTTGCTGCGCAAACTGAGTAAGAGCACTCCTCATAGCAGCAGTCTTTGCCATTGGATAAAACTTCACCAGAAACTTTTGCGCAAGATCTTGCCAAGTAGTGATGGACCCAGCTGGTTCAGAATGTAACCAGTCCTTAGATTTA
Organism: Apium graveolens; assembly: GCF_009905375.1. Classification (NCBI taxonomy): domain Eukaryota; kingdom Viridiplantae; phylum Streptophyta; class Magnoliopsida; order Apiales; family Apiaceae; genus Apium; species Apium graveolens. The sequence continues at coordinate 56,433,727 of NC_133647.1, forward strand.
TCCCTCAGAGAGAATGGAAAAAGCCTCAGTTTGATAGCCTCATTAGTCACACCATTATATTTGAAAGTACTGCAGATCTCGACAAAATTCCTTATGTGCATGTTGGGGTCTTCAGTCGCAGCACCTCCAAAAAAAACAGAATTCTGCACCATCTGAATAGTGCCCGGCTTGATTTCAAAGGTGTTAGCCTGAATAGCCAGATGAAGAATGCTTGACTGAATGTTATCAATTTTAGGCCGAGAAAAGTCCATAAGAGCTGGATCTGCCGGAACAATACGATCATCCATGATTACTGGCTCTTTTTGCTCACTTCCTGAATCCGAATCTTCAAAATCTATGGTCTCCGGAATATCAAGAACTTCGACTGTCTCCTCAGCTGTATCTAAAGTCCTCTTGCGAGTACGAGAACGAGTTTGCATAAACGCTCGCTAAAGTACCTGAAACACAACCAGAAATAATAAGTAACACGTCTTAATCACTGAGTCCTAATGACCAATGATGGTAAGTACATAAACTAAACAAATACGCCAAGTCCCAGGCAGCGGCGCCAAAAACTTGTTAGGCCGAAATCACGCGCTAATAATACACGCAAGTATACAAGTTCGCAAGTAATATAGAATACTTTCTAGTTCGTTCCCACAGAGACTCAAACTAATTATGTTCAATTAAACTCACTCACAAATGTATGATTACTTCTCAATGTTAAGACAGTAACACTTAGATTTGATTAACTAATTATTAACTACAATTAACTACTAGAATTAAGTACTTAATTAACACTTAGAATTAACAATATTAAAACACTCATGAGATCACAACTTCATTACTACTTCCTTCAATAGTCATTGTTATTACCCTTAGCATGCAACAGTGATGATATTAATCGAATAGCACAAAACTGATAAAAGCCATCTTTCATTGTACTAATACCATTCTACCAAACATCCACAATTAAGATAGAAGTTGAATAGGCATCAATTATGTTGAGTCCCTATATGTCTACAGAAATTGACAACATAACGATTTAAGAACAAGTTATTCATTTTGATTACACAGGGCGAATAAAACGGTTAGAGTTACCCACTAATCATGCATACTCGTACATGAACCTATGCTAGCATGGCAAGTTCTAAATCTCAAGATCCACCATCGCTTCACAAGAGATTAACACCCTATCTTATATGTTCGCGACGCACATAAGACGAATAAGCACAACCAATACTAGATATCATACAATCGTCACACACCAAGGTATTAAACAACTAACTAAAGATTTCTATAGTAAATCCGTTACGATCCCATGATCACGATTAGCCCATGTTAGCACTCATCGTCATCATGGGTTCATATGAAAACATGATAAATAAATACAAGAGAATAGTAACTAAAATAATTATATTAAACAAGAGTACGTCACAAGAGTAATTAGGTTCAAAGCAAGAAAACTAGCATCCAACGTTACAACGAAATAAAGAATCACAAGAAAATATGCTTCCTCTTCGTTGCGGTGTGCTAAAACGGTCTTCTTCCTTATCTCCTTCGCTCTTCGATTAATACTACGATCCAACCTAATGAAACGTCTCTGAAATCTACTTATATAAGAGTCCCATAAAACCCAGATAGCTCAGAAGTTGGAAGCCAAACAGAAATAGGAGTCTAAAATAATTATTCTGAATTACGACCCTGCGCGGCCGCTCAGCATAGCTGAGCAGGCGCTCAGCTTCCTGCGCGTGCTGAGCGGGCGCTCAGACCCTTTCTGGAAAAATGATCTGTTTTGCTCCATTTTTTTGCTGCAATCTGCTCCCATCTTCCCACTTGCAATGCTAAACACATGCAAAGGCTTATTATTGATGAATTCTCTCCCGAAATGCAACTAATACCCTGAAATGCACAAACACTAGAAAAATGCATCAAATACACAAAATACTTGATTTCAAGACACCAATTTAAGCTATTATAAGACGTTCTAAGTGGTATAAAATGCCACTTATCAGCGCCCGCGCTGATGTTGCGCGCGGCCGTGCCAGGGAACAGAAAGTCAGCGCGCCCACGCTGGTGAAGCGCGCGCCCGCGCTGGGCCGGGAATTAAAAATCCTGATTCTTTTGCAATTCAAATTCTGGACTCTTGGGAATGCATGGAATGCTATATAAACATAACTTAGGTCGTTTTTTTATATATATTCAGAGATTCAGAGTTTTCAAGACATCAAGGAAGGGAGAAGACGGCAGGAGATCTTTTTGGCACAATACAACAAAGGCGAAGATGATCTAGTTTATTCTTGTGAATCTTTGTTTAGAGTTGTAATTTGGATGCTTGTTTGAACCTATATTCTTGTGTGTACTTTGGTTAATTATTCGTATAAAGACTACGTTTGCTATATCATGTTTTCATTAGAACCCACATTGGCGATGAGTTCAATTATGGGCTAATCGTTATCGTGGGGTTCTAGCGGATTTATTTATGGATTTCTTTAGTTAATTTATTTAATGCCTTAGTGTGTGGTGATTGTATGATATCCTAGTTATGGTTGTGCTTATTCATCTTATGAGCATCACGAACTTATAAGATAGTGTGTTAATTCTTAATGAAGCGAAAGTGAATTTAAGGATTTAGAACTTGCCATGCTAGCATAGGTTCATGTATTGTTATGCATGATTCGTAGGTTATTTTACCCATCTTACTTGCCCTATGTAATCACGATAGATAACTTGTGCTTAAACTGTTATGTTGTCAAATTCTATAGACATATAGAGTCTCAATATAATTGGTGCTTATTTAGCTTCTATCTCTTTTGTGGATGTCTGTTAGAATAGTACTCGTGCAACGAAAGTTGGCGTTTATAAGTTTCGTGTTGTCTGATTAGCGTCATCACCATTTCATGCTAAGGTTGAGAATAATAAGGTTATTGAATGAAGTATTTAATGAAGTTAGAATCCCATGTTTTTCATATATATTAATCCAGTCTATTTTATTCTCTTAGTTAATGTTATTTAGTATAATCTCTTAGTTTAATCAAAACCCATTTTTTTATAGTCTTAGCATTAAATAATAACCATACATTGTTGCTTAGGTGCGTAATTTAGATAGTTAACCAATACAGTCTCTGTGGGAACGAATCTGATTTATATCTTATACTACTTGCGAACTCGTATACTTGTGTTTAATATTAGCATGTGTTTAGAGACTAACAATTACCATAATCAAAATTACCAGAGTAAAGAAGAGAGCACCCAATTCTCAGATATGTGGATGGAAGAGCATCAAAATTTGTTATCTTATTCAAGAAACACCTATTGATGCAGTCAAAGAAAAAGTTCCACTCTCTTTTCAGTTTAGTTCTGGTCAGTTTTCCAATGGTTGTGATTTCTCCTTAATAGCCTAAGGACCTTAGCATATCAAACAGCTGCTCAGTGATATGAGTATTAGGAGCACCATCAAGGGCAAGAAATCTCAAGGCTTTAAGCATAATATCAGCATCAACTTCATATCTTTGGCCCTTATTTTCAAAGGAAAAGCCAGTGTTTGTTGAATTTACCACAGTTGTATTCCAGACCAAGTTCATTCACAAGCTTTGTAAATGTTGCTTCAGGTAATGGCTTTGTGAAGATATCATCCAGCTGCTGATCAGTAGGAACAAAATGAAGTTCTATGGTTCCTTCCATGACATGCTCTCTTATGCAGTGATATCTGATACTGATGTGTTTTGTAAGAGAGTGTTACACTAGATTTCCTGTCATAGCAATAGTACTTTGATTATCACAATAAATAGGAATTTTTGAAAATGATAATCCACAGTCCATGAGCTGATTCCTCATCCATAACAACTGAGCACAACAACTTCCAGCTGCAATATATTCAGCCTCAGCAGTTGAAGTAGAAATAGATTTATGCTTCTTGCTGAACCATGAGACTAATCTGCCTCCCAAAAACTGACAGCTTCCTGATGTACTCTTCCTGTCTATTTTGCATCCTGCAAAATCAGCATCTAACTAACCACATAGTGCAAAATCAGCTTCCCTTGCATACCAAAGTCGAAGTGAAACAGTACCCTTGAGGTATCTGAAAATTCTCTTTACTACAATTAGATGTGGCTCCCTTGGATTTGCCTGAAATTTTGCACACAAACAAGTGGCAAACATAATGTCTGGCCTACTAGCAGTTAGGTATAAAAGAGAACCAATCATACCTCTGTAGCTTGTGACATCAACTGTTGTACCTTCATGAGGATCAAGTTTTGTAGCAGTTGCCATAGGAGTACTTGCAGTTGCACTTTCTTGCATATTAAACCTCTTTAATAGATTTCTCGTGTACTTGGACTGATTAATATAGATGCCATTATCAGTCTGTTTAATTTGCAAGCCTAGAAAATAGCTCATCTCTCCCATCATACTCATCTGATATCTTGATTGCATCAACTTTGAAAACTTATCACACAGTGTTTGATTAGTTGATCCAAAAATGATATCATCCACATAAATTTGAACTAAAAGCAAATCTTTACCTTTATTCAGATAAAATAAGGTTTTATCTATTGTACCTCTTTTAAATCCACTTTCAAGTAGAAACTGAGCAAGGGTTTCATACCATGCTCTAGGTGCTTGTTTCAGTCTATAGAGTGCTTTATCAAGTCTGTAAACATAGTCAGGATGTTTAGGATCCACAAATCCTGGTGGTTGTTCAACATAGACTTCCTCTTCAAGTTCTCCATTGAGAAATGCACTTTTGACATCCATCTGGAAGACCTTGAACTTCTTGTAAGCAGCATATGCCAAGAAGATTCTGATTGCTTCCAGCCTAGCAACAGGAGCAAATGTCTCATCATAGTCAATACCTTCATGTTGGGAATATCCTTTAGCCACCAATCTTTCCTTGTTTCTGATGATCGTTCCATCAGAATCAGTTTTATTTCTAAAGACCCACTGTGTGCCTACAATTGACCTGTTCTTAGGTCTAGGCACCAGCTTCCATACTTCATTTCTTTCAAACTCATTCAATTCTTCTTGCATAGCCATGACCCAATCTGCATCCTTAAATGCATCTTCTGAAAGAGATCTGTCCTAAGTCCAATAGTGTATGATGATTTAGGAATAACTTTTATGTAATCTGTTTTTGATTTCATTGATATTAATAAAAGACTTGTTTTGGTTTTATTGTGGGCTTTATCTATTTAAGTGTTTAAATAAGATATACCATAGTTTAGAGTAAAGCTTTTTATGGATTATGATGAGATCATAATAATGAGACCTAAAAGATGATAACTCCAAACTTAAATATTTCCTGGTTGTAGGATTACTAACTGGTAATTATTAATCCGCAAAGATCGGTACATACTATGCTTGCTTCATTATGAAGGATGTATGTTCTCATAGACATTTGTGTGGTGACACTATAGCTAGTATGTAGGTGCTTATTATAGAATAAGTTCACTGAATATGACTCACACAGCTGAACAACTGATGGAGTTCACCCACGTGTTAGCAGTTGTTCACATAGTGATAGTTGTAGAAGTATCCTTAGACTTGAGGTCATCATAGTCATCTTGTGTACACTGAACTATGCTTTGGTTTAGTTCTTAGTCTCCAGGGACAATTACAAGGGCTCTACTGGGTTTAGGAATTTGTACACGAAGATAGTGTATGATCAATAAAGGATCTACCCCTTCCAGTGAAGGAAGAGAATGTTCAATGCTGATCCACTTATGCTAGTTCAGGAATCTCTGGCCAGAGTGAATGAAATTAGAAAGGAGTTTCTAATTTACATTAATTAGAACTAAGCATAGTGAATGGGAAAGCATATGATTAAATAAGATAGGCTTGACACAAGTTTCATGCCTTGTATTTAATCGTGACATTGCAGGGTAGAAGGAATTGATTATACGGTAACTACTCACTGAATAGGTTCTTGGTATTCTAAGCAGTGAATTCGTATTATCCGGATAGTCGCGATATGCTGAGAAGTATCCCTCAGGATGTAGAATAAATATGATTAATTTATTAATTAATCATATTTAATGAATTAGAGAATTTATATAAATAATGATAAAATAGTTTTATTATTATTTATTTCTACTACCGGCTTAATATTGAACCTACAGGGTCACACCATAAAAGAGAATGATTTAATGGTGGAGGAATTAATTAATAATGGCTGGTAATTATTTATTTGTGAAATAAATAATTAATTAGCAGATTTAATAATTGATTAAATGAGATTTAATTAATTCTTAATATTATTAATTAAGAATTTAATTTTGGAAATTAAATCAAGTGAGAGAGTTATTTTTCTAAAGTGTTCAGAAAAGGGATTAATGATTAAAAGATGTTTTAATTATTAGTTAATTGGTTAATAAGAATAATCAATTAAAGGATTAATAATAATAATATTTTATGGAAAATTTTCAACTGAAAATTTTGCCTATAAATATACTATTATAAACACTATTTGCCTCAACCCAAATAATTAACCCTAATTCTAAAGTAGAACAAGAGGGAGGCAACTAATTCTGTCAACCTCTTCCTCCTCCATCACATTGTACTCTTGGTGGATACCGGTGGAGTGCTTCACACTTGAGGAGCAGCTGCTAGGGATCTCCGTTCATCGTTCTTGGATCGCTATTAAAGACCTCCATCTTTCCATTAACGTAAAGCTTCTTAAGGTAAACAGACTGAACTACGAATTAAATATTATTTTTCGCATGGATCCTGCGGAGGGTTTCGGTTTTTTTATTTAAGATTTAAATTTACGTTTTCATTGCGTTTATGTGCTAAAAACCCTTCAATGGTATCAGAGCTACTTGCGAAAAGTTTTTAATTCGTTTATGTGTTTAACTGTTTTCGATATATGAGCATGTACGTGATTCGCCATGATTTGATGTTGATATAATATGCTTATATATGTATGGTTTTGAATATATGATACTCATGTGAGTTGTAGAATCATAAGATGATTATTTAATCTGTATATATACTAACATATACATGATTTATGTTTGTTCTAATTATGAGAATCATATTAGATATGGATTCTGAATTGGCTGCTGCAGATTTGCTGAAATCTGGGTCTGGTGTCCGATTTACGCAAACGAATACCCTATTCCATAGGTAAACGAGCGTCTGAACAAAACTGATAGCAAAATCTATCAACGACTCGTCTCTAAGGCGTTTGACATCGTTTACTGCCCGTAAACAGTGATTCTTGTTTTTCTGATTTAATTATGATTTTTCTGATTTTTGTCATATTTTTTTTTATGATTAGATCATGGATAATATGATATGTTAAGATCAGATTATGTGTTTTAACATGCTTTTATATGTTGTATGAGCATGGTGGATGGTTTTGGCCTTTCGACCTTAGTGTAATGGTTTTTGTTTTGGTTTTAAATACGACTTGCATGTCGTCAATCTTTGTAATCATAAATCTCGAATGTAACTCGAGTTATTCTTGTAAGTTCATTAGATTAGTTTTACTTTCAATCTATGTAATGTAATTGAAGACTCAAGAAGGCTATCCAATGGAGGTGATACAAAGAAGAAGACGAGGCATACAAGAAGTCTAAACAAAGAAGAAGACTTATGTAATAAGTAGTTGTATTTATTTCCATCACCATATTAGATTGACCTTGATCTTTATTGATGAGGATCAAAGAATGAATATGTTAATTGGGATTTGGCTATGTGTACTAGTTATGATGTTCAATTGGAGAGAATGCAAACATTGGTTATGGAGCTTACTTGGACAACAAAGAATCAAGGAGCGATGCATGAAGTTGGACAAGTAGCTGATTATTATATAATTATTAATTCGAATTTTGCTTGCTAGTTTTTACCTTTCACTTGAAAGGGTTTTTCTTGTTTTAAGCACTTAGGATTTTATTTTCCTATTTGGATTTGGTTTTTGTCTTTTTTCTATTCAGATTTGGTTTTTAAATTTATTTCCTGGAAGGATTCAGATATTGGCTATTTCAAGCTGATATTGAATTTCTCTTGAAATCCTATTGGGTTTGGGTTATTGTCTAAGCCTATAAATACCCTTCTCATGTAATCTTTTAAGGGAGACAATGGATGATATAAAACTTTTGTTTTGAGATAAACTATGAGTAGTTTTTCTTCCCTCTAAACTTCAATTACTGGATTATTTTGAAGGTTAGATTCGAATTACTTAGTTTCTGGATTGATCTAAGCAATTTGAGATTCAAAGTTCACGTTTCTGGATTGATCGTGTTCTTTTGAAATATCCTCTTCTTCTCTTATCCCTTTTCTTCTTCTTCTTTCTTTATTTGTGGAGAGATCCACATCATTTATCATGAGCTTGATAAAGATCACATAGGATGGGGCCATAACCAAACACATTTACTTTATTGCACTTTATATTTACTTGTTTATTTAATTTTATATATGAGATATATGCCTATGTTTACCATGCGATGAGAGATTTAGGTGAACTTAAATCAATATAAGGCGTGCTCTAGAAAATCTAGAATAGGAATCGTTTCTTGCCTTAACAATAATATTATGAATACAATCATGAGATTCTTGTGTTTATGAAATACGTAATTAAATATGAATTTTCAATATTGAGAGAAAGGATGATTCTGTCAAAAGCATATTTTTATCTGTAAGAAAGGGGTATTAAGTGATGTCTCTTGACAATGCTCCCCCCGATCTAGGAATCATCTGATTATCGATTATTGATTTGAAATATTTAATTTAAAAGGAAGAAGCTCTTTATAATATGATTATGATTGTAATATAATATAATCTCTCTAAAATTAAATAATATCAAGTAGTAATTGGCCAGTGACACAACGGGCTTGTGTCAGTCATAGCCTTTCAATATGGTAGAAAGTGGTTCTTATTTTTAAATCATTGTCATTTCGTGCTACATCTGAGGGCTTTGATTTGGAAATAAGAAATACTTGTCTATTACATAGAGATGTGTACATTGAATTAGAATCTAAAGGTCGTTACATGCTACAGCCGTGGGCCGTTGGAGACTGATTCAATTGTACGAAATGTTGGGTTAGACTTGACTTAGAATATTGAGTTTGTCATGCTGCAGCCGTGACTCAATTATTCAAGAGGCTAAAGTTTTATTAGGGAATAACATAAGATGTAATTGACAAGAGTTATCTGCCTATTAAACATCACATGATGGTTCGTGCTACAGCCGAGGTTGTGTGATGGAATGTAGGATCCCTATTCCCACTAGCATTATGAATGCTTAATTTTCACTTAGGGGTTGTATAAATTAGATAAACTAATGGGAGACACTTATGAATAAAGACCCGATTCATATAGTGTCTTGAAATGAAATTGAATATTTGCTAAGTGTTGTTATGTGTTCATCATTTAGAGATTTACTATAGTCATTATGTCTTCTATACTATCACTCCGGAGTATACTAGATGCTCACAAGTTGACTGGTCCTAATTTTGCTGACTGGCTTCGAAACTTGAGAATTGTTCTCAGGGTTGAGAAGCTGGAATATGTGCTTGACTCACCTAAGCCTACTGAACCTGCTAGCGATGCACATAATGATGAAAATATTGTGTATCATAAGTGGATAGATGATACAAATGTTGCTCAATACATCATGCTAGCTTCCATGAACATTGAGCTACAGAAGCAACATGAGCATATGGATGCTCACACTATCCTTATGCATCTACAAGAGTTGTATGATGTGGCAGGGAGGACAGCTCGATATGAGATATCGAAGGAATTGTTCGGTTGTAGGATGTCTGAGGGATCATCTGTGAATGACCATGTACTTAAGATGATCAATTTGATTGAACGTCTTGGACAACTTGGTTTTGCCATGGATGGGGAGCTGAGCCAAGACTTGGTCTTGCAATCACTTCCGAGTTCGTTCTCGCAGTTTGTTCTGAATCTGCATCATTTTTGAAATCCTGAAAGTCTTTAACCTTTATTCTTCACGAAGGCATGATCATATTAATGAACTTCTTTCAGTGACCTGTAAACAAACTTCAAGCTTTTTTCTAATCTTTTGATTCTTTGTATTTTCCTTGTCTTCATTTCTTCTGATTTCTTGTGTAGTTATAGTATTATTAACATGTCATGTTCTGGTGTTATTCTTGTATTGAGTTATCACGTAACTGTTCATACAGCTACGAAGTCTGACCAACAGTTAGCAGTGGCAGCAATAAATGACTGGATTTTAGAGTAAATAGATGTTACAAATGCGTTCTTACATGGAGTGTTGCATGAAACGGTTTACATGAAAATGCCATTGGGTTATACTCATTTAGGCTGCAGAATTTCTATCTCACAAGGCGAACCATTTCCTATTGTTGACAACTCTCAAATATGTTGACTGAAAAAGTCATTGTATGGCCTCAAACAGGCACCCCATCTCTGGTTTTCAAAGCTCTCCACCATACTACATGATCTTGATTTTGTCCAATCAAAATCAGATTACAGCTTGCTTACCAAGACGACTACTTGTACGTTGACTCTAATTTTGGTGTACGTAGATGATATACTCCTAGCTGGTAATTCAAGAGCATACATTGAAGGTCTCAAAACCATGTTATCAACCACATTCCATATAAAGAATTTGGGAAATCTTCGATATTTTTGGGCCTTGAAGTTGATAGGTCATCTGCAGGATTCTTTGTCTCTCAACATAAGTACTTAATTGACCTTTTGCAAGAGTTTAATATGCAGTGAACAACACCAATGAAAATTCTAATTGATGTACACCTTAGGCTGATAAAGGAAGTCGGTAAGCCTTTGATTGATCCTCATCCATATCAACGCTTGCTGGGAAAATTGATCTTCTTGACTATGTCAGGCCCTAACATTATCCACACAGTGCACATTCTTACTCATTTTATGCAACATCCGTGCACTTCTCATATGGAAGCTGCTGTTCATCTCCTCAGATACCTTGTGGGCACACAAACTCTAGGTATACTCTTATCCTCTAACTCAGCTGTAGAACTTCATGCTTACTGTGATAGTGATTGGGCTACATGCCCTATGATACGAAGATCTACAACTGGTTTCTGTGTTCTGATTGGCTCCAGCCCCATTTCTTGGAAAATAAAAAAACAAACAGTTGTGGCTTGCTCCTCGGCTGAAGCGGAATATTGTGCTATGGCACTAACAAACTGCGAGGTAATATGGCTCCAAGCACTTCTTAAGACCCGGGCATCACTGATCTTCCACCAACTATCTTGCAATAAGGCCGCAATAGAAATTGTTAGGCCTCAATGATACTATAGAAGGGGGTTGAATATAGTATCTACAATCAATTCGATTATAAACACAAGTATGTAACAAAAAACAAGTTTATTCAATATATCAAACTCTGTTATAGTAGGTTTAATCTACTCTCTCAGTGATGTATGATATCACTAAGAGCTGCTAGGGTTATAATGAATAATATTCTCGTGAATGATAACACATATAGTGTAAACCCTAATCTGTGTTTTTATATACTACACAGTTACAAGATATCTCCTAATTGATATCATATGTTCTGTTTCCTAAAATACATCAATCAGAGATTATCTACTATAGTCCTTTAGTTGTACAACTCTCCAAGCATATCTTCTTTTGTTTAATCCAGATCCTATCCTGTAAATCAGCCGCTTTTCATCCATGAAGTGTATCCGTACTTAAGTTCTGATGTAAGTCCAGATGGCTTAAGTTCTGATAACTTCCTGTCTTCAGTAAGTTCTGATTTCCAGTTAAGTTCTGATAGTAAGTTCTGAAACTAAACAAATCAGATTAGAAATGACATCACAAATATATCTAACAATCTCCCCAACTTGTAAATTATAAAAATATACAAGTTTATAGATTTGATGATGTCAAAAACATTTAAGTACAAATGCAATGAGAGTTTATATGCACAACTAAATACAACTTACAGTCCATGCAGCTTTTACCAAATTCACTGAATCATCCTGAATCCATAAGGATTCCTTACAAAGTCTGATACCAGCTTGGTCTATGTATTTCTTTTAACTTCAAGTAACTGAGCTTTGAATTACTGCAGTCCTTCATCTTCAGTATCACCAATCTGATATATGGCAGCTCTGAGTGCAGAAATTGGATTTCTTTCAAGTCCATCTCCCAGTCTGATTACCCTTGGATGTGTAGAATCTTCATTATAACATAAGCATCTTCATTTCAGAATTACTTCTACCTTAGCAGAATTCTTCCTCATAGGAATTTCTCTTCCATCATCCTCAGCCATCATTGGAGTATACTCTGTCATTCTTGTACCAGAAATTCTGAGTAAATCTCTTATTGTCTTCAGAATATATTCTGACCATTTCCTGGTAACATCAGAATTTACCTCCAGTAGATAATGAATATATTGGAGCTCTTTGATAGATTTCGTCAGCACATCAGAGTCAGATAATCTATAAGTTTTGCCATCATTCAGAAATAAGATTAATTTCTCTTTTTCTTCATAACCATCATGAGTATCCATCACTACTTGAGCAGAAAGCACTTTGTCAAGGTGCTTCTGTGTGATCTCTTCATATGGCTTGTCAGTCAATGTGAATGGATCTCTAATATCAACTTCTATCCCAGTCTGGAATTTCTCTCTGTTAGAACCTAATCCAGAAGTGTCTCTAGCTTGCTTGGCTTTTACCCCAAATGCTGCAAGTTGATTCAACATCTGATTTGTCTTAGGCTAAACTGGAATAGACTTGTTCCATATCAGCTTCTCCTTGTCTTCTAATGTTAAGCTGTCTATGTCAACTTGAGCAGTGTCAGAGGTTGATGTCTTGATGAACTGGTCAGGATTTACAGTTTCATCTGTAGCTTGCTATTCTAAAATATCTTCAGGATTTATTAACTTCTGAACTTCTTCACTCTAAACAACTTAAGCTATGTCAGAGGTTGTCTTAGATTCTTCTGTCATCCTCTTTCTCTTCAGAGTTTCAACTGTTTCATCTTCAACAGCAGCATCATCAAAGACTTGAACCATCTTGCACACAGGATCCATCAGAATTTGAGGAATCTTCATCTTCTGTTTCTTGACTGTCTCCCCACCTTTTCCTTTTCCCTTGTCTTTGGGATCAGTAGTAGTTTGAGATCTAGTCCTTGATCTAGGAATCTCTGTGTCAGATCTTTCTCTTATCACAATCCCCTTTTCTTTTGGCCTTGGTGGCTTTTTAGCATCAGAAGCTTTTGACTTGGGTTTGCTCTTCTCTGCAGCAAATTTAGCTTCTTCTTCTCTTAAGTCCTCTAAATTCACTCCTGGATTATCCTTAAGGAATAGTCTCTTGGCCAATTCGTCATCAACAGATTGAATTTTGGGATCTTTATAGAAGAATGTTGCTTTCTTTCCTTTGACTTTCAAAGTCTGCAAAAACTTCTGTGAATCTTGGCTTCCATCTTGGACTATCACATCAGAAGTAGTTGTCAGAACTTGATCATCAGTATTTGAAGTATCAACATTTGTGATCAACAAAGGAACATCCTGCTCTGTTGGCTTCTTTCCTTTCTTATTCCTCCCTTGCATAGCAGATCTATTAGAGTTCTTGCTACCATACATTCTCTGTTGAGAACTTGTCTGTTGAGTGGGAATTCTGCTCAGCTGCTTCCCTTGACTTTGACCTCTACTCTTTTCATAGTTTCCCTGGTCATCTCCATGATCATCATTTTTCTTCAGTGTTTGGTTTGGTGAGCATTTGGACTTAACTACCTTCTCCCCCTTTTTGGCATCATCTGTCAGGAGTAGAGAAAGAAGGAGTTCCACTAAAGATTGGATCTCATTTAACCGAGTCTGTTGAGCAGCTTGATTTTGTAATACCTCATCCAGTTGGGTCTGCTACTTGGCTTGAACAAGCTCAATAGCATCCATTTTTTCTTAAATTGATCTGATAAACCTCTTCTTGTCTAGATCTTGCATCATGGCTAGCTTATCAGCTATTTCCTGAAGTTTATTAACCTTTGCATGAGTCTTGGAGTGTTGACCTTGTAGAGTTCTTGTACTGAGAGTAGTGACCTTTAGTTGATGCTTGAAGTCAGAACTTGTCAGAAACTCATCAGCTTTTGAAACATGTTCTATCAGAACAAATGGGTTGGGAATAAAATCAGTATCATTCCATTTATGCATCCAGTCAGGCCCTCTAAAGGTTTCCTCCCATGGAACTGGAGCAACCTCTTTCTGAAACTGGAATAATGCCTCCTTTCCTGTAGGCACTGGAGTGTTTACTGGAGCTGACTCTCCAGAACTTGCTAGAATCTCCTCATCTTCAGATAACACCAAGGTGTGTGTGGCTGGAGGAGACTCTGCAGCAGTTGCAGCTTTGTCTAAATTCTGATCTTCAGTTCCAAGATCAAGAATTGGTGTTGTTGGTATCTCAGCCTGTAAAATTGGAGATGTAACAGGAGTCGGCTGTTTTGTAGTTAGAGCTTCCAGATATAGAACAGTAGGTATATTCAAATTATGAATATCTATTTCAGGACTTGTCTCTTGTTCCTCAACATCATATGTAGCTTTGATTGGAGAGTGAGGTGGATAAATTATAGAGTCTTGTACAGGTTCTGATATATGGACTTCAGGAATTTCAGATTCCTGAATCAGAACTTCTTCAGCTGCTGGCAGAGCTTCAATCACAATAGATTCTGATGAGATCAGAGATTCCTGATCCCCTTCCTCAGCATCTTCAGCATCCTCAGATTGAGTTTGTGCAATATGCACACATGCTCTCATCTTCCTCAATTTTGATTTTCTAGATGGAGGGGTGACATGATTTGTATCAGAATGTGAAGACCTCTTTCTTTTCTGAATGCCAGAAGCTTCAACTGATTTCTCCTTCTGAAGAGTTGACTTTTCAGCTTTTTCTGTCACAGGTTCTGATGCAGGAACCTGGACCTGTTCTTCCTCATCTGATTCATCTCTCAAAATCAGCCTTCTCTTTCTCCTTGGTGGAGATTGAGGAACAGATTTAGCTCTTGAGGTTTTGGGTCTGGAGGATGTGTCAGATTTTACAACTGGCACCTTTTGAGAAGTACCAGAGGTTGGTTTGGTTTTAGATTTAGGTCTCGACTGTGAAGTGCTGACAACAGGTGCTGATGTTGGTGGTTGTGAGGTAGATTGTGGTTGTTGAGTAGTGGATGGTTGTGATGGTGCTATATGAGGGAATATGGCTGTGTAAGTGCCCGAGATAGTGTTGACTAAGAACTGTTTGATAGATTGGGGTATTTGGAGAGGTCTTAGTACTTCCTTCTTATTATCAGCAGATAACAAGTCAGTAAATGCCCTTTTATTTAACTTAAAAGGTTCCATTAGGTCACTGAACACTTGTGGCTTATCAGGACAACAATAACTATAAATTATTTGACAGAACCTAGCAAAATATACTACATTTGCATCTTCCTTCATTCTGTCACCAATATATCCTAACACAGCAGATGCATAATCAAAATGAGTCTGATTAAAAAGTGCATACCCTATTTGTTGACTCATTATTGGAATGGCATCGAAATTGGAGCATTTGTTAGCAAAAGTCTTTGTGATGCAATCAAAGAAGAAGCTCCATTCCCTCCTGATGGAAGGCCTCTTCAACTGTCCTAGCTTGGACAAGCTTTTCTCATATCTCAAGCTTGCCATAATGTTTTGAAGAATAGATTCTCCAGGTGCCGAGTTGTAAGTGTAGTTTTCAGGCAGATGAAGAGCCTGCCTCACTATAGTAACAGTTTCCATATACTCATCTTCTCCTAATGAGAAGATGATGCTTGGAGATCCAGTTTCACCTCCATCATCATAGATTCCAGTCTTCCAAAACTCCAGCACTTGTTTACCAGAGATTGCTTGAGGTTGGGTCAGAGCATACCCAATCTCACTGTGAACCAAGAAATCCTGAACAAAGTGAAGTTTTGAAGGAACTTCATCCTTGTTCAAGATAGCAAAATAATTTTTTGGGACAAACTTAGCTCCATTAAAAATAACATCCTTTGGTTCCATTTCTGTTGAAAAATCAAGTGAAAATTTTATATTTGCAAAGTGTTTGATAAAATGCCTGTAAGAGAACTTCAAAATAAGAGAGAGAAAGATTAAAGTAAAAGAGTGGGTAATAGATTGTATAATCTTTTATCTCTGATATTTATACTCTGCACATGGTAACGCCTCTTTTAAATTAGAACCGACAGTTTTTACACTTGGTAGCGTGTAATCAGTCAAAACATAAATAGTGGGCACAGTAAACATACAGTAATTATTGCACACATGCACATACCAAAACCAACACGCAACCCACTAACAAATGATTATGACTATTTTCATCTCACCTAATTATTTTTCTGTGAAATATAACCGTTACAGTACATACTAAAAATAAGTCAAGTAAATAAATAATGCCACGTAAGCATCAGGATTTGCATCAGAACTTGACTATTATCAGAATTTAACGATCATCAGAACATGGCTTCTATACTCAAAAGGTGAATGACTGTGTATGTGTTTCTTCACACAAATACTGACTGGTTTCATTAGAGTGTAGTCACTAGAACATAATCAGAACTTGTCCTTAGAAATTATGCAAATGATACTTAACTGTTTATCAGAAATAACTTAATCACCACAGTAATTTTCATCATTCATATGGAGTGAGAGTGTATGTATTTTCAAATGATCAGATATAGATTAAATTCTGATAAACTTCAGTATATCTTAGAAATAAGGCATAACTAAGAAAAATGCTTAAAATCAGTCTTTAATTGTGAAGTCTACTGTAATATCCGGGATATATCGTGTAATTATTTTGCTATTAAATAATTATTATATGTGTTTAGTATCTGTTCTGTGAATTAATTGTTAAGTGTTATCTGTATTTGGATATTCAAAAATAATATTAATTGAGTATTTTAATTTCTATATGTCTAAAATAAAATATAGATAATTGTAATATCTTCCTAATTATTTTTATGTTGATTTATGAATTTATAAGAATCATATGAAATTTATAAAATCTTTTTCCGGGTATTTAA